>NC_142143.1:31248333-31399848 GCF_024610735.1 Ursus americanus
TACTTCAGTGTTAAATAGAATCACTTATTTGGGGTGTCCTTGTCACATTCCTCATCCTAAAGGAAGATGTTTAATGTTAGAAATGGATGACATTTGCTCTTTCCCATCTTGCAAGATGGTGAGTGAAAAAGCTGAGAAGCTGGATGCTAAGGAAAAGAAACCTGAAGCCAAGAAGCCTGATCCTGGTGCCAGGGTTAAGAAGGGTCATGTTGAGGCTAAAATGCCAAAGAAGGGGAAGCCCCACTACAGCTGAAACCCTGTCCTAGTCAGAGAAATGCGCAAATATTCCTGAACGGCTATGTATTCCAGAAAGGCCATATACAAGAGCAAGTATTCAATACCTAAATCCAGCTTTGAGAAAAAAAAGAGAAGGTTCTTGCCACTGTCACAAAACCAGTTGTTGGTGACAGGAATGGTGGTACCCAAGTGGTTAAACTGCACAAAATGCCTAGGTATTATTCTACTCAAGATGTGCCTTGAAAGCTATAGAGCCAAAATAAAAAACCTTTCAGGCAGCAAGTGAGAAAACTGTGCGCAAGTACCACTCCTGGGACCATTCTGGTCATCCTCACTGGGCGTCACAGAGGCAAGAGGGTGGTTTTCCTGAAGTGACTGAGCAGTGGCTTGCTACTTGTGACTGGCCCTCTGGCCCTCAATAAGTTCCTCTGTGTAGAACACACCAGAAATTTGTCATTGCCACCTCCACCAAAATTGATATCAACAGTGTGAAAATACCAAAAAATCTCACTGATGCTTACTTCAAGAAGAAGAAGCTGTGTAAACCCACACACCAGGAAGGCAAGATCTTTGACTCAGAGAAAGAGAAATATGAGATTACAGAGCAGCCCAAGGTTGATCAGAAAGCTGTGGACTCACAAATTCTGCCAACAATCAAAGCTATTCCTCAGCTTCAGGGCTATCTGCATTCTGTGTTTGCGCTCACAAATTGGCCTTCTAAATTTCTTACAAAGAACCTAATTAAATAGCTGATCCATCAAAAAAAAAAAAAAAAGGAAAAGAAAAAAGAAAGGAAAGGAAAAAATGGATGATGTTTGCTGGAGGTTTATGGTAAATGCCCTTTATGAAGTTAAGGTGTACCATTTTATTATGGCTTGCTAAAAGTTTTATAAAGAGTTATTTATAATGACTTTTAAATTTGACCAAAAGGTTTTTGGCAATTAATATGTTCTCTTTTAATATGGTAATAAGCTGAATAACATTAATTTCCTGATTTTTTTTTTCTTTGAGAGAGAGAGATGTATGCATGAGCAGCGGGCTTGGGGGCAGATGGAGAGGGAGAGAGAATCTTAAGCATGCGCCACACTCAGCACAGAGCCCAATGCAGGGCTCCGTCTCATGACCCTGAGATCACAATCTGAGCCGAAACCAAGAGTGGGACACTTAACTGACTGAGCCACCTGGGCACTCCTAATTTTCTAAATTTGAACAATATACATCCCTAACCCTGAAATAAATTTGTATACTTGAAATAATGTCCAATAAGGAATTATCTCCTTTAATCATTCCTGAGTATAGTCTAATATTTTGATGAGGATATTTACATTATTTTTATGTGTGTGACTTGCCTGTACGCTATCATTATAGTTTTGTTCAAACTTAATATTTTTTCAAAGAGTTGAATTCCGTTTTTGTTTTCTGTTGAATCCGTATTTTATAGTTGCTGAGGTATGTCCTGTCCTTAATTTTTTTTTATAGTACTGTATCTATAGATTAATTCTGCTTTTTATTTGGGGTATAGCTATTGTAAAACTTACTGATTCTTCTTAAAAATGTAAGTGTTCAAAATCATACATTTCCTGTATTTCAGCTACATTGCACAAATTTAACTTGTTACGGTACAGTGACCATCATTCAGTGACTGTCTTTCCTACTGGGCTTAATGATTTTTGACTTTACTCACTGACAAATTAAATATTCATTTAAAATTTTGAAATACGTGTTCTTTAATGTCACTTCTTCTTATCAGCTCTTTAAAACATGTTGAAATGTGATTTATTGCGATTTTTTTTTCTTAACAGAAATTTATTTTCTAACATTTCTGGAGTCTAGATCTGCATTACTGCAATTTTTGTAAGCATTACACATGTGCTTAGAAAGAACAGGGATTTTCAGAGGTTGTCACAGTGCCCTAAAGATGTCTATTCAAATGAGTTCAAAAATGCTGTAATTTAGATTGCTCAAATATTTCCTATATTTACTTACGCACATTACACGTACACACATACATATTTTGTGTGTGCATATACAGAGGTAAATAATTACAAGTAATATAGTGATATCTTAAGCAATAGAAACATGCAGCTATTTTTCTGTTGATCCAGTAAATAGTATTTATGTACATATTCATACACATGCACATACTCATATACATATGTATGTATATATGTGTAATCTTTTTAAATACTCGTATAAGTACTTCTGATATTTCTGACTTTGCTTCTGAGAGAATTTTTTTTTTTTGACAAATTGGATGTCCTTTGTTAGAAAAAGAGGAAAACAAGGATTTCTGGAGAATTTTGTTTATTTATTTATCTACCTATTATTTATTTATTTATTTATTTATTTATTTATTTTTAAAGATTTTATTTACTTATGTGACAGAGGGAGACAGCCAGCGAGATAGGGAACACAAGCAAGGGGAGTGGGAGAGGAAGAAGCAGGCTCATAACAGAGGAGCCTGACGTGGGGCTCGATCCCACAATGCTGGGATCAGGCCCTGAGCTGAAGGCAGACGCACCGCTGTGCCACCCAGGCACCCCCTACCTATTATTTATTGTTCTAACTAACTGAAAGTCTGGGGTTGCCATTGATAAGGAAGACTGCAGATCAAGCAGTTTTAGTGGCAAAGTGGTACAAATTTTGGTTTTAATTCTGTATAGATTTGGATATTTTAAATTTGAGATATGAGCTAAAAATACAGGTGGAAATGCCAAGTAGGCCATTGAATATTTATGTCTGGATTTTGGTGGAAAAATGAACCTAAGAGTTATTTTGCATTTTTCAGAATGAGATTGACTCGAGAAAGATAAGGCCTTTCTTACTGCTTTGTTTAAAATTATAATCTCCATTCCCCAGAAAACCTTGCCATGCTTCACTGAGTTACTTCTAATGTATTATTTACTTTTTAATTTTGCTTAATATCTTTTCTACTACAATAAAAGCTCTAACAGATATTTATCTTTTTTTTTTTTTAACTGCTATACGCAAGTGCTGGAGGAGTACC
Organism: Ursus americanus; assembly: GCF_024610735.1. Lineage (NCBI taxonomy): Eukaryota > Metazoa > Chordata > Mammalia > Carnivora > Ursidae > Ursus > Ursus americanus. The sequence goes on from NC_142143.1 coordinate 31,251,578, forward strand.
TGGCACATATTAGGTGTGCAATAAAGACTTGTTAACTGAATAAATAAATTATACTTTATTACTATTTCTGACCTCTTATAGTTTCTCTCACTTCACTTCATTTAAATCATACTTAAAAAAAAAAAAAGACATTCCCTAATTTCCAAACTTAAAGCTCATCTGTATCATACAGCATTACTCCATGAATTTAATTTTCCATATTGCTCTACCTTCCTGTTCCTTTGTGTTCTATTTCATTAATTGATGGCTTTATCTTTATTTTTTCTTTATTTTAATTTCTTTTAAAATTTTGATTTGAGGGGCGCCTGGGTGGCTCAGTCGTTAAGCATCTGCCTTCGGCTCAGGGAGTGATCCCAGGGTCCTGTGATCGAGCCCCACATCAGGCTCCTCCACTGGGAGCCTGCTTCTTCCTCTCCTACTCCCCCTGCTTGTGTTCCCTCTCTTGCTGGCTGTCTCTCTCTCTGTCAAATAAATAAATAAAATCTTAAAAAAAAATTTTTTTTTATTGGAATTGTTGACCTATCAATTTTCAGTTTTTCTGGTGCTAAAATATTTTCGTCAGAAGCTATGCATTTGCCTCTAACTACTGTTAAGCTGAATCTCACAAAATTTGAAGTAGAAATTAATTGCTTTCATATCTTTCAATTTTTAGAATTTCATTGTTTCTCTGATTATTTCTCCCCTTTTCCATGAACTAAATCAAGAGTTGGGTGCTTAACCAACTGAGCCACCTAGGCACCCCTTCTGTGAAGTATTTTGAAGTTGATTTTTGTAGCTTTCAAATACGGCTTAACTATATTTAAAATTAAAATATATATATTAAGTTTGAATGCATTATTTTAGAGACGCAATAGATAGTAATGCATTTATATGGTGTTTTTATCTAACAAATCAGAGGCATAATTCTATTCAATCTTTAATACAACACTATGCAATAGGTAAGGCAAGTAAAATTATTTCATTGTTTTGAAAACTAGGATTCAGAAATTTAGGGAGGTAGTAAGCAACACGACTAGAACTTGAACTCAGTTATTTTCACCTTTAATTGGGATTCATTTTTTTTCTTCCCAATATAAAAATAATGGTTCAGGTATTGCACTTTTCTCTCACTCTTAGGGAGAAAATAGTATTGGTTGATATAATTGCTAATATGCAGCATTGTAATACATATACATATAAGCTGATTCATATTCCCAATCTTCTTCTCAATTTTAATAAATGCTCCCCCCCACTGCCTCATGGCCTTTTAGTGTTGCTAGGCAAGAAGGCATAAATTTACATTATTAGAATCCTATGCCGTATTGCACTTATTATGAATTACACTTATTAAAATTAACTGAAGCATGAGAAGAGTTTTTATTTATACAGCTATAATTATTTCCAACTTTACAACTGTTAAAATATCTAAGTATCCTTCAAAGAATGTGGACATTTAAAAATGATAGACTTTTAGGTTTGTTAAGCAGAAACTCTTAAAGCAAGAACTTATTTTCAAACACTTCCAAGTAATTTCTGTATTTTTATCTGAATATATCACAATAGCATATTATTTGTTCTGTAAAGTACTGAATATATTAAAGCCAAATCACCTAAGTAAGACAGAATAGTTTTGGCCTCTCACAGGAAGTTTTCTATGGGTATTGTGGGATTTTAGAAATAAGAGAAGTATGTTGTAATGAAATGCACATTGATTTTATGGTCCAGGCATTGAATTTAGCATGTGATTTTACTAATCACCAGATGACCTTAAGCTTAACCTTGCCAATCTTTATTTACTTGTAGGTAAGATTTCTAATTCTAAATAAAATGAAAATTTATAAATGAGTATTAAAATGAGAGTGACACATTCAGCCAACAGAATTGTTGTTATCTTTTGCTTCACATAGCCATCATGATCTTGGCATTATCATATGTCAATCAAAGTACATATAGGAGATAACAATGATGCACCATCTGGAGTACCATCACATTTCTGAGGCTGACCGGTATATTCAGCAGAGGTCACCCGAGGACTAGTAGTCATTACAATTTCATCTTTTTTGCCTTTATACTTGGTTCCAAGTTAAAATGCAATTAAACAGAGAAGACTGAGCTGTTATAAGTCACTTCTGCCACTGTGTGAAGGCAGAAGAGGAGACGATCATTTCTGAGGAAAAAATAAGAAGATCTTTTTGTTCATAGTGCTGCCAAGGTGGGAAATTTGTATAGAAAGTAGCATTGGTGACACCAAACACCTCTTTTGGTCTTGGGTTATAAGAAACTTGTTAAGACAGAAAATTTTGACCAAAAATGGTTATGGTGAATAATTACTTTGTAAATTGCGTTTTAGTCACGTCGAAACTACATCATAGAGAAGAATGCAAAACAAATGTATGCTTTATAGCAACAGCAGTGTGATGCAGAGAAGTTCCTCCCAAAGTTAGGTTCCGGTGTTAAGACTGATGACGGACTCTGGGACAATCAAAGATTTATATTGGCTCAGCACCACATTTTAAAGAGGCAGCAACAGAACATAAATGCTATGTGTGTTTGTATGTTTGCATGATGTGGGTACAGAGGGACTTTGCCAAAATACCAGAGAGATGATGAGCCGAGACATGGGTAGGAAATGAATCTTCAGTATTGCTAAGACTAAATAAAAAAGTCAGTGGGAATCCTAAAATTTTCCTTCAGTCTCCATGTGGATCTTTTAATAATATTACTTATTTAATAATATTAATAGCAATAGTATTACTGATTTAATCAAAAGAAAGCAAACATGGGGTGCCTGGGTGGCTCAGTCATTTAAGGGTCTGCCTTTGGCTCAGGTGATGATCCCAGGGTCCTGGGATCGAGTCCCGAGTCTGGATCCCTGCTCAGCAGGAGAGTTGGCTTCTCTTTCTCCCTCTGCCACACCCTCCCCTTGCTCATGATCTCTCTCTTGCTCACTCTCTCTCTCTCTAATAAATAAGTAAAATCTTTTTTGAAAAAAGAAAGCAAGTACTAATTTTGCACAACTCAGATCATAAAACAGACCCTTGCTAATTTCTTAGAAATGTTCTATGTACCCCTCTTCTTTCACTTTCCAGTATTAACCATTGTTCTGAGTTCCGTGGTGAATATTTCTTTAGTTTTCTTTATTATATTTTCAGCATGTATTGTAAATATACTGATATTCAACTCTATGGATATTCATCTGTTCACATACTGGTATAACACTGTATGAATATTTGCTCCTTTCCCTTACCATTAAGTTCTTGAGTATTACCAAGTTGATACTTGCAACTGTAGTTTATTTGTGTCCTTTGCTATATATTATCCCATTGCATGAATACACCAATGATTTATTTACTCATACTAAGCTTGAAGAACATTTGTGTTGCTTACAGTTCTGAGCTATTTCTAAGAAAATTCTTTTTATCGTCTTTTGCTGTGAGACATATTTGCAAGAGTTTCTCTATTGTATATTCCTAGCAATGGAATTACCTGGCATAGTGTATTTATATATTTAAGTTTATGCCAAAATGTTATCTGAAGTAATCTTATTTACTGACACACACCACAACCACCACCACCACCACAATCATCCCACAAGTAATATACAAAGATGGTAGTTTCACAACTTCACAAAACTACGCCTGTATTGGAAAGTCTAAAATCAAACAATGTTGGAATGCATAGGAGGGGGATAGTGATTAGAGGACAAGAAGATGAAAAAGGCAAAATTCCTTTGCCTTTCTTTTTTGTTTACTTTTATTTTCTGATGGTATTCTAATAATTACTTGTTAAAAAAAATAATAGATATTAGAAAAAGTCTCATTAACCACAAATAAGAGGATAAAATTAATTATTTAGAGATGAATTAACTTATAAATTGATGTATTGAGAAGGCAGCAAACCTATGAATCAGTTTACAAAAAAGGGTAAACATGGATGGTCAATTTACAAAAATTGATTATAAATCAAAAAACTCATAAACTGAAAATTACACATGCAAAAAGTAAGTTCACTGAATCAAACATTCAACCCAAATTTGCTGAAAAAAAATTACATGACATTTTTCAAGCATGTAATATGTACGTTTATGATGGGAGAGAGTTGTTGGTACCTGATGTGATGATGTTGCCAGGACCTCTTTTCTGAGAGCCTCACGCACTTATTCAATTAAGTAGGACTCATGGGCTATATATGTCTTTCAAACGATACTTCCCTCTTGATCCTACTTGATTAGATAAGGGGATCTAATCTAGCTTAACAGTTTCTTTATTGAGAATTCACAGTGAGAAACAGAGAAGTGTAGGTAGGACATGAGTCACGTTAATGCTAAAACTTCAGAGTTAAGGATGATGACATCTGACATCTGTGACTAATGTTATGGCCACTGCCTTAATTTTTGCAGTCTTGCTCTTTACATTTTTCTTTAATTTTTTTGAGCTATCTCTAATACCTTCTAATAAAATTTCATTTTTTCTGAGGAAGTTTTATTGGAGTGGATTTGTGTTATTTTCAAATTTAAGAATAAGTCCTATCATATACAAATAGCAATTAGAAAAACTTTATATAATATATAAATATGTTCTTTTTCTTTTTAAAATTCTTTAAAATTTTTTTTTTAAAGATTTTATTTATTTATTTGAGATAGAACACACGAGCACGAGCAAGGGGGAGGGACAGAGGGAAAGGGAGAAGCAGGCTCTCCACTGAACAGGGAGCCCAACGCGGGGCTCCATCCCAGGACCCTGGGATCATGACCTGAGCTGAAGGCAGATGCTTACCAACTGAGCCACCGAGGTGCCCCTTTTTAAAATTCTTTTTAATTTTTGTTGTTGTTGTTATTTAAGTATAGCTGACATACAATGTAATATAGTTGCAGGTGTACAACATAGCGATTCAACAATTCTATACTACATAATGCTCACCACAATAAGTATAGTCACCTTACAATATTATTACAGTATTATTGACTATGTTTCCTATGCTATATTTTTCATCCCTGTGACTTATTTTATACCTGGAAGTTTATACCTCTTAATCCCCTTCATGTTTCTCCCATCCCCTTCTCCCCCTCTTCTCATATTTATGAGTGTTTCTGAGGTTTTTTTTATTTGTGAGTGTTTTTTTTTTTCATTTGCTTTGTTTTTAGATTCGAAATACAAGTAAAATCATATGGAATTTCTCTTTCTGTGCCCGATTTATTCAATTTAACATGATACGTTCTAGGTTCATGATATGTTCTAGGTTGAAAATCTCCTTATTATGGCTGAGTAACATTCTACTAGTCTTTATCCATTCATCAATCAGTGGACACTTAGGTTGCTTCGATATCTTGGCTTTTATAAACAATGCTGCAATAAACATAGGGTGCATATATTTTTTTGAATTAGTGTTTTCATTTTCTTTGGGTAAATACTCAGTAGTGGAATTACTGGATCATAAGGTATTTCTATTTTTAATTTTTTAAGGAACTGCCTATACTGTCTACCTATACCAATTTACACTCCCACCAAGCATGCACAAGGCCCTCTTTCCTCCACCTCACCAATAGTTGTTATTTTGTTATTTCTTGTCTTTTTGATACTAGCCATCCTGACAGGTGTGAGGTGACAGGTGCGAGATACAGAGATATTTCACCGTAGTTTTCATTTGCGTGTCCCTGATGACTAGTGACTTTAAGCATCTTTTCATATGTCTGTTGGCCACTGTATGTCTTCTTTAGAAAAATGTCTGTTCAGGTCCTCTGCCCAATTTTTAGTCGGATATGTGTGTGTGTGTGTGTGTGTGTGTGTGTGTGTTGAGGTGTATAAGTTCTTTAAATATTTTGGATATTAAATTTTATCAGATATATCATTTATAATATCTTCTCCCATTCAGTAGGTTGCCTTTTTATTTTGTTGGTGGTTTCCTTCTCTGTCCAGAAACTTTTTATTTTGATATAGTCCCAGTAGTTTATTTTTGCTTTTGTTTCTCTTGCCTGAGGAGACGTATCCAGAAAAATGTTAAAGACCATGTCCAAAAGATTATTGCCTGTTTTTTCTTTTCGGAGTTTTATTGTTTTAGGTCACACATTCATATCTTAAATCCATTTTGAGTTTATTTTTTATGTATGGTATAAGAAAGTGGTCCAGCTTAATCCTTTTGCATGTAGCTCTCCAGTTTTCCCAACACCATTTAATGAAGAGACTTTTTTTTTTCCCATTGTATATTCTTGCCTCTAAAACATAAATATGTCTTGGAGTGCCTGGGTGGCTTAGTCAATTAAGCATCTGACTCTTGATTTCAGGTCAGGTCTTGATCCCAGGGTCATGAATTCAAGCCCCTTGATAGACTCCATGCTTAAAACAAAAACAAAAATAAAACATAAATATGTCTTTATATGAAGAACATTCCAAGACAAAATAGATTAATAGCTAACCCAAAGAGAAGAAGTTTTTCTTAATATTTGTAAATATTTAGTATTGTTTTGAAAATATCAAGTTATTTGGGAATAAAAGTATTAGAGAAAACAAGCTAAGTGGATTAGTAGATGTATCTGTATTGTAAGTATTCTAAGTCTTTTGTTTGATGATAGTTAATTTTTTTGAACTTTTATTACCCATTTAGAAATGCTGCCAATGCTATTTCACTGGGAGTTCTTGCTAAAGGTGCTAGGAATCTAGAAATATGGACAAACTGAACAAAATTAGATTAACTTGCCCAAATACAGGTTAATATGTCTAGGGCATTATAATATGAAACAGATTACATGAGAGGGAATTGTTTTGGAAAACAGCGTTGCCAAAAAATTTTCCCTCAAGGATGATATGCCGTATACACAAACACATTATAATATTGTGCCAGCTAGAGACATTACTTGGAGGAATTGCAAGATAAATCATGAGAGCAAAGATATGTTTTGCATTTATTTAAAAAAAAAGGTACATAATGGAAAATAATAATAATATCACCTATTTGAATTTATATAACATCATTCCTCTGAGCACATAACTATATAGTTACCCTTATTGTTTTATTAATCGTTAGTATAAGAAAAAAGTAATCAAATGTATTAATAAACAGTGAAAAAATTGTAAAGTGAAAATTCAAGTGTGGTCTCTTTATGTACTGACAAAGTTCTCCTCATTATATTATATTGCCTCCAGTAACAAGGCAAAATGGAAACAAAAAGCATTAAAAGCAACAAAATCACAGAGTCACCTTTTATTACCATAGTATATAAAACCAAGAATGTAGTTGAATAATAAAAGGAATCTTAAAAATGTGCGTCAACCCTTTCTTATTTCTATAGAATATTTAAGAATACTTATTTAAAGAGATAACATGCAAATCAAATGTTGAGATGGCTTCCATTAAAAAGATAAATAGTGAAAAGAAAGAAAAAATATCATTAAATTTACTCAAGTCACAAGAGGAATCTTATAATGAAGAGGTATTTAGTAGTTGAAACCTAAGACTTTATGTGTAGAGGGATGAACCAGGAACCTAATCCATAAATGGTACTCAGGAAGAGTTAATCTATTTAAATAACTGGAAATGTCCTTTCTGTTGAAAGGTAGCAGTTTGAATGAGCTATAAAGTTTGTGTGTTAAACATCACTTTTAACAATGTATTGCTTTGAAGTTACAGTGAGAAGGGTTTATGAAATATAAATGTAGGTACAGATATATGTAACTCTTTCTCTTCCTCGTCACATGATATCAGACATGGCTGTTTCCATGTCTGCTACCCTTTAGTTTATGCTATGACACAGGGCTGTGACCTTTATCTTTGTTTTTCTCACCTCTAAGAGAAAATGTCTTGGTGCAGAACAGAGTCCAATAACTGCTGGTATCATGAATGAATATTATTTTATTCCTTCTTAACTAATTTTATGTTGCCACATATCTTCATTCTTTAGCAGTATTTCTTCAACTGATTCTAAGTTTAGAGGGGTATTTTCCCACCACAATTGTACCATTGATCTTTCTTTTCTTTTCTTTTCTTTTCTTTTCTTTTCTTTTCTTTTCTTTTTTCTTTTTTCTCTTTCTTTTTTTTGGGGGGGGTCTTTTTTTTTCTTCTTTTGATTTGTTTCTTCATTTGTCATTTATTTTGATGTAGGAGTAAAGTGAAGTTCTCATTTCTTTTTCATGACTGATAATGTGAAAAGATGATGTTAAACTTCCAAAATCATGTTTCTGATTCTTTTCTCTTGTCTTATCGCAACAGTAAAGTAGAAAGATAAAGGAAGTGACAGATGAGGGGGAATGCTCAAGCTGCACTTTTCTTAGTCACATGGGCATCATTGCCCCTTTTCTTGCTTTTGACTTTCTCTTCTTCCTATATTTGTAGTTTATAACTTCCTGTTTACTTTGGGTGTCAGCATTAATGATCTTTAATTAATAGGAAAAAATCTCTGAAATACTAAAGAGGATAAAAGTAGAATAATCATTTAAAAGAATGAAATACCACTCTGATGGTGGAACATTTTTTTTTAATAAAAAGAGTTATAAGCATATGTATTAGGTGGAATCATTTTGAGGACCTGAGTTGTAGGAATTGGTTTTAGGTAATGTGACCATGGTGCCTATCACCCAAAGAGGGACACTGTTGAGAGTAAGATGTGTTGTTACTTTAAACTGGGCAGTTTCTACTGGGGAAATTGAAATATATGGTACTCTTGCCTTAGGGGATAGCCTTGACCTTACAAGCTTAGTCTCAGACCTTACAAGTCTGAGATCAATTTTAAAGGCAGCCACTTGTTCTCAGTACACAGCACAATGCCTGTAGAATAATAAGTACTTAAATATTTGTTGGAAAGAATTAATGAATGTTGTTATATGATCCACATACCCAAAAGAAATGAAAGCAGGGACTGAACCAGATATTTGTATCCCATGATCACAGCCTTATTCGTGATAGTCAAGAGATAGAAGCAACCCAGGTGTTATGGATTGAATGTTTAGATTCTTCCCAAAATTTAGTGTTGAAGTTCAAAACCCCAGTGTGGCTGTATTTAGAGTAGAGACTCTAAGGAAGTAATTAAGGTTAAATGAAATCACAAATGTGGGGGCCTAAGCTGGTATGATCAGTGTCTTTATAAAAAGAGATACCAGAGAGCGATGCACGCTCTGTTTCCTTCTGTATGACCAAGGAAAGGCCATGTGAGGGTGTAAGAAGAATGTAGCCATCTACAAGCCTGGAGGATAGCTCTTCAGGCAACCAAATCAGCCAACATCTTTTATGTTGTACTTACATCTTCTAGAGCTGTGAGAAAACAAATATCTGTTGTTTAAATCACCTAATTCATGGTATGTTGTTATGGTATCCAAGCAGACTAATCCAGATTTTGGTACTGTGAAGTGGAATACTGCTATAGCAGATACCTACGAAAAGTGAAAGTGACTTTGGGCTGGGTAAAGAACAGAAGAGTTTAGAGGTAGGTGCTAGAAAAAGCTGAGATGTCCCTGAAGGGACTGTTCACAGAAATATAAACAATAAAGGCAATTCTGTTGAGGACTCTGGAAGAGAAGAGGAGAGCTACGGAGGAAGCCTCTGTCATTGTAGAGAATAGATACATCATTGTGAAGAGAATATTGTCATTAATATGGGCGTTAAAAGCCATTCTGTTGAAGTTTCAGGTAGAAACGAGGAATAGGTTATTGCAAAGTGGAGGAATCCTTGATATAAAGTGGCAACAAACTGGGTGGAATTGTATTCTAGTGTTGTGTGGAAGATAAAACTTGCAAGCAATGAAATTGGATATTTAGCTGAAGATATTTTTAAGCAAAGTGTTGAAGGATCAACTCCTTACCACTTACAGTAAAATACAAGAAGAGAGAGATAAATTGAAGGAAATATTAGGCAACAAGAACCAGAACTTGAAGATTTGGACATTTCTCAGCCTGTCCATTTTGCAAAAAATGAGAAGGCTTATTCTGAAGAGGACACTGAGAGTGTGGTTGAACAACCATTTGGTGGGGAAATTAGTATGAGTATAAACTGGGAATGTAATCCCTTGTGTCAGTAGAAGCCAGGGATGGAGTTGGAATTGTACCAGTCGAAACACTGCTCACTGGGATGAAAAGAAACAGAGACAAAGGGACAGAATGAAGAAAGGCTGCTAACAAGGACAGGGATAAATCACCCTGAGGGTGATTCAGAGAGCATCACTCCCACCACAGGCCCCAGGAGCAAGGTTGCAAGTCTCAGTTTCGGAGGGCAGGGCCCTGGAGGAGAGCTGAAGTGGCAGAGCCATGGGAGGAGCACAGAGGGCTGCTGCAGCTAACCCTGTGGGCCTGGAGGGTGGAGCAGGGAGCTGAAAAAGATTGTTCTGGAGCCATAACATCAAATGAGTTTTCATCAAAAGGATCTTAATGGACACTCAAGGCATTAAACGATCTTTTGAAAGATTCTAATCTGATTAAGTAGACAAGTGAAGACTTGCTTGCTTAAAGGAGGGGTATATTGAATTGAGGGAAAGTGTTCTTTCTGACTCTGCGATGTACTCAGTCCCCAGATGGCTGATGGCTGAGTAAACAGACTGCCTTCATGGAAAAAAAATTTTTTTCTTTAAAGAAAAAAAAAAAGAAAAAGATCAAATGAAATTTAACTTGCTAGATGAATTTGGATTTGCATGGTTGCGATGGGACCGGTTTCCCCTTTCTTCCTTGCTATGTCATCAAAGATTTCCATGACCTCCATCTCTAGTCTCGTCATAGTTGATATAAATCATGTATCCATGCTTAATTTTCATGGGATGGGGAGGGGCACTGATGACTAGCAGAATGGATTTGGAGGGAAAGGGGATAAATCCATAAGATCATCTATCATATTTCACTGATCGATCTTATCAAGCCATCATATTTAAATGGATTATTAATATATGTGACTTTACGTATAAAGAAATAAAGTCTCTACAGGGTTATATAATTGAAAAAATTACCAAGCAGGTGGCAATTTATGAAGTTCCGTCAAATAACTTCTTAACTCTGTCCACTCTGCCCATTATCCAGTGCTCCCAACTCACTCCAAATCATTATAATCTCTTTATAGACTAGCACAGTAGCCTCTAGACCATGTTCATTACCATCACTGTAGATCCCCTCCACAGCTATAGAGTTCTTTTCAAAATTTACACACCTGACTACATTACTTTGTGGCATAAAACCAGCGTTTTTAGGACTGAGGCCAGTGCACACTGCATGAACTTCCCTTTGACTATCTTTTTTTTTTTTTTTTTTTTTTTTTTTTACTGATTTTTTATTATATTATGTTAGTCACCATACAGTACATCCCCGGTTTCCGATGTAAGGCTCGATGATTCATTAGTTGTGTATAACACCCAGTGCACCATGCAATACGTGCCCTCCTTACTACCCATCACCGGACTATCCCATTCCCCCACGCCCCTCCCCTCTGAGGTCCTCAGTTTGTTTCTCATAGTCCATAGCCCTTTGACTATCTTTTAAGCTTCATGTTGTATAACTTACTTTTCCTTTCCCTGGTCTTTTTTCCGTAAACATGTTATACTTTCTCATAACACAGAGTATTTACATGTGAGGTTCATACTCCCAGGCATCTTTTCCCCCTTTTTCTTTGCTCAATTAATTTCTTCTTATCCTTCAGACTTCATGTCAAGGGTTGCTTTCTCCTGTGTCTAATCTCAACCTCTCCCCAGGCAAGGTCAGATTCCATTATATATCCACATAGATTTACTTGCTTTGTTTTGTGTTTTTCCTTCCATTATGTCATTATTTGATGATTATCTTTCACACACACTAGCTAATACACTACGGGACTAAGAAGTTTGACTAATTATATACTCCTAGTCTATAAGATGCTGCTTAACATTTAATAGGTACTCAATAATCTGTTGTTGAATGAGTAAGTGAGCCAGCAAGAGAAAGTACATTTCAATGCTTATTATTATGCTAAGTCTGATGCAGAATACTACCCCAGAATAATAAAATATGAGAGTAAGTGGTAATGTAAAACAATAAAATATTTTATCAGTTCAGTATTAAAATTTGTAATAAAGATATATTTTATTCTCTCATAGTCTTATTTTAATAGATTATCATACCTCACTGCGATACAATCCATAAGAACAAGGTCACTTCCAAGTTACATAACAATGACTATATAATAGATTTCTAGCAGTATTTGAATATAATTTCTTGGACAACAGAATCTTTACATTATCTAAAATATTTTAACTATTAACTGATTGATGTGTATTTCTGATGTACCTAAAAAGAATTAGAATTGAAATGACCTTCTTATCTAGATCAAATCATAGCCCTTTCTTGAGATGCAGCATAGAATGTTTGTAAATGGTTTTGATGTTCAAAGTAGCTGCCTTGTTAGGATAGGAAAATAGATCGAGAGCTGTTTAAGTTGTATTACCTTTTTGTCATTATAAGCTATTTTGTGTACCGCTTAGTCATTTATATTTCCAACGTTTCATTAACATAGCCATAATGAAGTTTTAGGTTCATCTTTGGTATCAGGGAAACCCTGCAGGACAACGAAGAGTAATACTGGGTTTAAAAAAGAATTTTTTTCCCCCAAAAGGCCAGAACATTGCAACACCATTCACTTGTTTTGTATCAAAACAGATTGTTTTGATGTAAACTGAACTGTGTGTGAAAAATATATATAGCGGTTCCTGGTAAGATAAGAGCTGTGTAATTTTCAAATCTTGTAACAAACTATGTCACCTATTTGAAAAACGTGTCATTTCTGTAATGAGTTTATGTCAGCACAAGGTGTTAGATGGCAGCTCTAGGGAGTGAAATTCTGTTTGTCCACCTACTTTGCATCCTATTTTTGATCTTTAAAAATAGACTGAAGTGATATGTGTGTGTTATGATTCCCTGGCTCTGTTATCTCTGACACCTTTCCTTATATGCACTTGTCAAAAATAGAAGGATATCAGAAAAGAAAACTTTTCATCAGCAGCATACTATGCTGCCATACAAAGACTGTACAAATACTATGAGGATAATGGAAAAAAATTAAAAATTAAAGATCTGGACTTTTCACTCAAAGCCCTTATTTCCTAGACATTTACATTTTCTTCTGCTTTGCCTAGAGATAACAGATGGCTGGATGGTGATTTGGGATGCTAATTAGGCTGCTGTGTTTTTCAGCTAACCTTAGGTAGACACAGTCCTTTGAGGGCTGATTACCACTATGCCATTTAAAAATGCTAGCAGATAACCATTAGCCACCCTTCCATAATGAACTTTTTATAAACCCTAAAACTATGATTAACTCTAGTATATAAAAAAAAAAAACTATACCAGCAAGACAGTAATTAAATGCACTGTAGCATTATGAGATTGATCTTTCACATTTTAACGGAGCTCCAGAACTAGTAGGCATACAACAAATGAAAACTAGTAGTATATTTATGCAATTCATTGAACTCTCTGTAATAGAATGACAGAAAGGGAACTCCAGTGGAAGTAGACAGATTCCCCAGGGGCAGAGTTAAGAGATGGGAAAATTGAGTCTAACTCCATCATCTTGAATAAAACACTGAAAGCTGAAGGGAAAGAACATGCATATTATCTCTGGTAGTATATGTTGGGAAAGAGCTATGATTAGATTCATGAATAGGGAATGATATCCTATACAAAGGGAGATTTTTATCCAGTTGGAGTATGTATGTTTTTAAAATACCACAAGAATTATAAGGGATATCTACATCAATATTTATTAAATAACATCTTAAGTTTACTAATTGATTAAAAGATGTTCATGTTATATTTGGAGAACATACTTAGATAAGAAAATTGTTACATGTTGACATGTAATATCTTCTCCTGAGCCCCAAACAATATTTTTTGAGTAAACATGAACACATTTTTTTTTCAAGAATTGAAATGAAGTTATTTGAAACTTAAGTTTGAACTGAAATACAAAGTAACATTTAGATGTGCAAAGTTGTTGCAGATCTGACTCTGAAGGTAAGTCTAATATGGGAATCACTGCTGAATTTAGAAGTAGCATTAAACAACCTCAAACTTGCCATACAATGTATTTATTTGTCCAGAAGCCGGAACAGGATAAGGTAGTTAAAAACAGAGGTTCTGGAATTAAAAGTCGCTGATTCAAATTCTGTTTCTAACATTTATCTTCCTTGTGAAATTGGACGAGTTCTTTAACCCATTTTAACTTCAGTTTTATCAAGTGACTTAACTCTGCATGGTTGCTGTAAAAACTATATAAGGCAATTCACATTAAATATTTACCACTCAGCTTAGAATGTGGTAAATCCTCTATGGATGATACTATTATTATTGTTATTATCATAATCATCATCGCCTTTGGAGGGATGTGAGAGATAAAATTATGTGTAAATACAGCATACATTCTAGTAGCAAACACAGATTAGAAAAATAATATTTTCTAGGGGTTTTATAAAAATTCCTCCTATAAGTGATATATCCCAGTTCATGTGTTTGGTGGTGGTGGAAAATAATTCAAAAGAATTAGAAAAAATTAAATATACATCAACTGGATTTGGATTAGGAAGAACCTTTCTCTCTTCTAAGTCTGCTACAAAAACAGGTTACTTTTCAGCAGAGTTGCATTGGACTTATTAAACTGCACTTCCAATATATGAAAATTTCAATGGTAAGCATGTGTTTTAATTCCTATCTCCCATCTATGTTAATATCCTCTCACTTCTAAGATTTATACATTTCTATATCAAGCATTCTTTGAGCAATATCCACTAAAGTGCAAGCCCATGGGATCTAATAATTAATACAAGTAGCTATATGCCAATAGTTTTGGAATAAATTCATTAAAATCAGAAAATCAGAGATTCATGGGGCACCTAGATGGCTCAGTCAGTTAAGTGTCCCACCTTCATTTGGCTCAGCTCATGATCTCATGGTTGTGGGGTCAAGCCCAGCATGGGCTGCATGTTCGGTGTGGGGGTCAAAGAACTCAGATCTCTCAAATGTTTATTCTTCATCACATTTATATTATTTTACCCCTCACATGCATATACAAACTCACACACATGTATATACATATATTATTTTTTTCTGAAAATTTTTAGAGTATGTTGCGGATATAATGTTCCTTTTCCCATAAATACTTGTGTGTGTATATTTCCTAAAAACTAGGACATCATCCTACAAAACCTTACAATCATCAAATATCGTACTTGTTTCAATGTATACAATCTACTCTTTAGCCACTCAGTTGTCATTCCCAGGCATAAGTCTTTACTCTGTTTACATATTTATTTATCTATCTATCTCATAAATTTGGATTTCCATGTACATGTCTCTAGCCAGTTTCCAGTGATTCCTGCCCCTAAGTAGGAACATGACCACACCTAACTCATACCACAAAAAAGCCTACCCTGACAAGTAGACGTTCTGAGTTCTCCATCCAAGACTGTGAAATGGAGCCAGTAGTCATCCAGCCAGAAATGAGGTTTCAGCCTCCACAGGGCTCATTAGCCTCAGGGAAGAACACATTTTTCCCACTAATGTCCATGAAGTTGAACTATGTTAAAGCCTATGCCGTTGAACCTAGAAAATGGAAGTAAGGAATATGATTTACTCAATTTAAGTCTAACTTCTACATGGAAGAAAGTTTCTTGTGGAAGGGAGTATGGTAAATATACTCTGCTTTTGCTCTCTCTCATCACCCCCAGGAATGTTTCCATAACAAAACCAAATAAAACATTTCAAATGCAAACAGTAATTCTCTTTTAAAGAAAGCTCCATTGAAAGTGCAAGTACAAAATATAACTACATAATTATACAGCATATATTCTAAATAGTCTGTTACATGAATAATTATACTTTAAACATGAACCTTATAGAAATATATTATTCAGTAGCAAAATATATCTTTATTTAAATGTGATATAACAGGGGTGCCTGGGTGGCGCAGTTGTTAAGTGTCTGCCTTCGGCTCAGGGCGTGATCCCGGTGCTCTGGGATGAAGCCCCACATCAGGCTCCTCCACTGGGAGCCTGCTTCTTCCTCTCCCACTCCCTCTGCTTGTGTTCTCTCTCTCGCTGGCTGTCTCTCTCTGTCAAATAAATAAATAAAATCTTTAAAATAAATAAGTGTGATATAACAATTCACGTATTTACACAGGATATATTCTACACACTACGTAACTTGCATAATTGTACTTTAAACATGTACTTTACGTAAATGTTTTCCATTGGCAAAATCCATCTTTACTATATAAAAATGAGCACAGTGGCCCTTCTCATGAGATTATACATGTGTTTTTGCTTGTTTTTAAGGTTAGAAAAGAGCACCTGTGGAAATGGTTATGTCAGAAATCAGTTAATGTACAATGTCTACTGTGCTTAGTAACTTATCTATTAATTTGATTCTAATAACTGACTTATTACAATATCTTAGAAACTGGTCTTCTTACTCCTGATTTGTCATTTTCTTAAATCATTGCCACTAACTGGTGGTTACATTTTGTTGTAATAAATAAAATAAAGATGGCAAGGGTGATGTTGCTTCAGATGTTCCTATTGTTTGAGTTTACAAAACTGTATGTAATTCACTGATTTATGACCTAATTGTATAATAAAATCAATAGGGAAAATATCTCTTTTCTATTTAGTGCATAGAGAAATAAAATATTTCATGTAATTTCACTTTTTTAAGAAGATTTTATATATTTATTTGAGAGAGAGAATGAGCAGTGTGGAGGGAAAGAGAAAGAGAGACACAGACTCCCCGCTGAGCAGGAAGCCTGATGCAGGGCTCAGTCCCAGATCCTGGAGATCATGACCTGGGCCGAAGGCAGACACTTAACCTAACCAACTGAGCCACCCAAGCGCCCCTCATATAATTTCACTTTAAGAATACCTCATGTATGTGGTGTTAAAATTACTCAGTTATCTTGACTGTGGTGGTCATACAAAAATCCTGCACATGTGGTAAAAATATATAGATCTTTAAAAAGCACACACAGACACACACAAAAATGACTACAAATAAAACAACACATCTAAATAAGGTAGAGTATTATATCAATATCAGTATCACAACAGTATCACAGTATCACAGTATCACAGCACACAACACACAACACAATGTTGGTTGTGATATTACTCTATTGTATTGCAAAATGATACCTTTTGGGGAAATTGAGCAACGTATATAAGTAATCTCTCCATATTATTTCTTACAACTGCATGTGAATCTAAAATTATTACAACTAAATTTCCAACTTAAAAAAAAAAAAAAACCTCATGCTACGCTTAAAACATTTTTGTTCCTGTTGAGTATTACTAAGAAAAAATTTTGACATCATGCACGTATTTATTCCACATCAATTTGAAGTTTATCTCAAGGAATTTTGTTAAACATTCAGTTTGCAGAAAGACTATGCAAATGAATATCATAAAACATTTATTTTGAATATCTGATTATTTCAAATAGAGCAGGACTATTATTTATTATATTTTGGAAAAAAAGCCTTAAAAATGTTAATTTGCCTTTAGCAATCAAAGAATTTGCTATGTTGCTAATTGCACTTGTCTTGTGAGAAGAAAGGTAGATATTTTCTTTTGTGTGTTTTAGTCTCATTTCTCTTGCTTTCTTTTCCTTTACTTCCCAACTTCTCCATCTCCATTCCAATCCATTCTCTACAGCACAGCTAAGGCAGGTTTTTTAAAAATGCAAACTCTTCCACTCCTTCTTCATGCCAAATTCATCAGTAAGTCTTGTGGTGAGAAGCAGATTTATCCATGAAGCTAAAGAAATTTAAGCTTCGGGGTCCCTCACATGCCCAGAGGTCTCCCAAGGCCTTGCACTTCTTTTGGGGTTTGTAATTTTCAGTTCTTTTCTTAAAGAGGGAAAAATATGATTATACTTCAAGAACCATGAAGCTGGAAGCCAGTGCTGCCTGTCATTTTAAATTTCTGGGCTTTTTCTCCCATCTTTTTTATTTCTTTCTATTGCTGGTGGTATCCTCCAAGCCCCTCATCCTCTTTTTGCCTGGATTACAGTAACGGCCAAATGATCTTGTCCCCCTAGGTCAAATCAGTCAAACCTGCCTCAAAGTTCTAGTTCTAAACCTCTAGTCTTAGTTGCACTGACAGCTATTTCCTATCTCCCTTCTTTAAAATTGGAGAAGTCCCTTCTCATCTGAAGGTAATGACCTGGATCTTCTCCCTTCCTACTCTCCTTCGGTCAACTTACTCTTTTTTCACCCATGTGTTCAAATTTTCCTTCAATTTTAACTTTTTTACATGGATACTTAACCTTATTCAGGTTTGTTTCTTCTCAAACACTGAGGCAGCAATACATATACAAAATACAAACAAAAGCCTTGGGATTCCTAGTCCTATCCAGCTCCTGGCCTTTATGTTATAAACTTTTCCAAACTAAACTATGAATAATTTCTGTTTCTCAGTTTCCCCCTCTCCCATTAATTGATTGAAACTTACTCCCAAGATTATTAATAAGTTTTCTGCTAAATCCAGTGTTGTTGTTAAATCAACCTTAGTTTATGTTTCACCTGTGTCACGTGGCATGGCTGCTGCTTCCTTAAAATACACTTCCAGAGGCTCCATGGTGTTTATCAGAATCCTGGTGTCCTCCTACTGGCCTGGGTGTCCTGCAGTTCCCATGCCATTGTTTATCCCTGAAATGTTCCCATATGATGCTTACTTTTTAAAAACAGACTTTATGTTTTAGAGCATTTTTAGATTTAGTTCGATATTGAGAGGAAGACACAGAGATTTCTCACATAATCCCTTTCCCCACACAGGCAGAGACTCCCTTGTTACCAGCATCCTCCATCCAAGGGTGCATTTAGTACAAGTAATGAGACCGTATCTGTTAGCCATCACATCATTATTACATTATCCATAAATTACATTAGGTTTCACTCTTGGTGTTGTACATTCTGTTTGGACAAATTTATAATGACCTATATCTGTCACTATAGCATCATACTGAATATTTTCACTGCTACAAAAATACTCCATGCTTTGCTTGTTCATCCTTCCCTCCCCTCTAACCCCCTGAAAACCACTGATCTTTTTTGTCTTTTCTAGAAAGGCACAGAGTTGGAATCACACAGTGTGTAGCCTTTTCAGATTGGCTTCCTTCACTTAGTAAGATGCATTTAAGTTTTTCCATCTTTTCATCACTTGACAGATCATTTCTTTTTAGCACTGACAAATATTTCATTGTCTGGGTATGTCACAGTTTCTTTATCCATTCGCTTACTGAAGGGCATCTTGGTTGCTTATAACTTTCCGAAAATGTGAGTAAAAATGCTACACACATTTGTGTGGAGGTCTTTGTGTGGACATGTTTTCAACTTCTTTGAGTAAATACCAAGGAGCATGGTTGCTGGATCATATGATAAGTGTATGTTTAATTGTATAAGAAACCTCCAAACTCTCTTTCAATATTGCTATACCCTTTTACATTCTCACCAGCAATGAATGTGTTCCTCTTGATCCATGTCCTTGCCAGCATTTGATTTTCTAGTGTTCTGAATTTTGGCCATTCTAATAGGCGAGTAGTCCTATCTCATTTTTATTTTGTGTTTCTCAGAGGACATATGGTGTGGAGCATACCTTTATATGTGTATTTGTCATCACTATCTTCTTTGGTGAAGCGTCTGTTAAGGTCTTTGGCCTGTGTTTTCAATGGGGTTGTTTATGTTCTTATGGATGTGTTTTGAGAGTTTTTGTACAGTTTGGGAAGCAGATATGCCCTTCGCAAGTTTCTTCTTCCAGATGTGTCCTGTCTTATTCTCTTGACATTGTCTTTTACAGAACAGAAGTTTTTAATTTTAATGAAGTCAAACTTACCCATTATTTCTTTCATGGATGGTGTTGGTGTCATATCTAAAGATGACTCAAAGTCATCTAGGCTTTTTCCTGTTATCTTTTAGTTTTATGGTTTTGCATTTTACACTAGGTCAATGATGCTTTAGGAATTCATGTTTTATGGATGTCCGGTTGTTCTAGTACCATTTGTACCATTGTTCAAAGTTGATCTTTGTTCCATTGTATTGCCTTTGCTCCTTTGTCAAGATCAGTCGACTATATTTGTGCCAGTCTATACCTGGGGTTTCTATTTTATCCCATCGATCTGTTTGTCTGTTCTTTCACCAATCTGTGCAAAAGTGGTATGCTCATTAACCTTAATCAAATATTTATACAAATAAATTGTTAAATATAATCTGTGATCATTTGTTATTTAGGAAAAATACACTCCACTCAGTGAGTGTATGGCAGCTGGATTTGATACAGGAAGGGTTTCTTTGAGGACATATATTTGAGCTGAAATCAGAAGCAGAATCAGAGCAGGTAGTAATTTACCAAAAGGAAGATAAAGTATTGCAGGTAGTGGTGGCAGCAGAATAAAGGTCCTGAGGCAGAATATAGGGCTTTTCACATTTTGGCCATCTATCATAAATTGCAGAGTCTTTGGTAAAAGCACTTTAATTTACTTTTGGAGGATTATGTTTCCTCCACTGAATGTGCTGGTAATGTTGTTGATCAAGTTGTTCTGCCTTCCCCTTGCCAGAGAATGTGTATGTAATCCAAGTTAAGCCAGTCATATGTTTTCTCCTTGGAACATGACTTTTGAACAGGATTTTTAAAAAAATAGAATTGGAACTCATTTGTTTCTGTATGGGCACATTAATACTTCTCTCTAGATTCTAGAAAAACTTTTCTTTTTTTCTTTTTCTTTTTTCTTTCTTTGACTTTTTTTTTTTTTTCCCTCCTGTGCTTATTTCCCTGGCACAGCTCTGTGAACCCTCCCATATAATTCCTGATAATAGGAATGATGAATGTGTAGGATGACCCTTGGGTTTCTGGAAATGTCAGAGATGGCTTTCAGGAATAAGTTTCTTAAGTCTGGTTATAGAACTAGGTGATTAGAAATGCCATTTATAATGAAATAGGGAATAATTGGTAAAAATTATATTTATGTATATTTTGGGTTAGGCATTGAATTTACTAAATTATTAGCAATTTTGAACCATACAAGTGAAGATGTCCAGTAGGCATTGACTATTTGTGTCTGAGGCCAGGGAAATAGTTTTGGGGGTCATCTCCAGCCCAGACTTTTCTGAACTCCAGATACATAGAGCCAACTTCCTATCTGGCATCTCCATTTTGAGTCCTCCAATGTACCTCATACTCTGTGTTTGAAATACCCGAAGCCTGCCTGCTCTCTCCTCAAAAAGCGCACAGTCTTCGTCTTCTATGATTGCTCATCTCAGTGAGAATCATCACTCTCCACCTCGCCGCCACAGCCAGTAACCCAGGGATTATAATTTGTTCTTTCTTCTACAGTTCCCATTTCAAAAACAATCAACAAGATCTCTTTACACTGAAAATTTTTCTCAAACTAAGTTTGATTTTATTATATCCTTATGCCATACCATAATTCTTTGCATTTATTATGCAATTGTGAACATTAAACTTTGCATTTTATCTAGAAATTGAGTGTGTTCCAAAGAGTGATGTGTGTGATCCTTTTAATGTCAGACATTATTCTCTCTGGTTTTACTATTGTTATTAGGTTGCTATACTTAAATTTAATGAAGCATTTATTCTCAATCAAGAAGACCAATGAGATGATACAATTCTATAAGTCTATGGTATGAAATCAGAGTAATAAACTTTATTTGGTGTGAGATGAGAAATGATTGAATATCCCTTCTATTCATTAAGATTCTTTTATTTTTCCTGTATGATATTTATAAGTGAAGTAAATAATAAAAGGTGTTAGGTTTTTTTTCTCCCTAATCTTTGCTGTGAACTTAAGTGGTAAAGGGTAAAGGCGAATCTTCCTGGAGAAGGACAACCTATTCTATTTTATGATCCTAGGATGAAACAATATAAAACAGAATTCACTTCTGACATCCCATGGTAAAGTCAATCCTTATTACAAATCTACTCCTCCTAAACATATAATAAACATATTGAAACGCTCTCTTTAAAGAATAAGGTAAGGGAAAAAAAATAAGACAAATTAACAAATGTTGCTTAATAAATACTATTTCAAATGTCAGCAGAGGAAATTCAGAAATTTTGTACCCAACAAAGGAGATTAATGTATGGATTTATAATATGTATATGTAATCCAGATGACATTTCTTTTGTTGTTCCTAAATTAACTAGAAAAATAAAAGCAAACAAAAATAATCCCTTTCTTATGCAACTTTTTCAATTTTCTCTAAAAAAAAAAGTAAAAACTATCCACATTTTGAAAATTATTCATCCACTGAACTATTTTTTTTTTTTTTAGTATTACTTTGCCTTGCATATTACACCTTTACAGTGCCTTTCACATGTGAAGTATTTCTTAGATTTGATCCATGGACCACTGCACTTACTAAATAAGAAGAAAATCAGATTTCTGATCCCTGCCGCCAATATTATAGCAGAAAATATGGGTATGGGGTCTAAGAATGCATTCAAATTACATTGTTAGTGATACTTTAAATTTTAGAACTAGTGCATTGAAGGGGCGCCTGGGTGGCTCAGTCGTTAAGCGTCTGCCTTTGGCTCAGGGTGTGATCCTGGCGTTCTGGGATCGAGCCCCACATCAGGCTCCTCTGCTGGGAGCCTGCTTCTTCCTCTCCCACTCCCCGCTGCTTGTGTTCCCTGTCTTGCTGGCTGTCTCTCTCTCCGTCAAATAAATAAATAAAATCTTAAAAAAAAAAAAAAAAAAAAAGAACTAGTGCATTGAAAACTCCCCTAAAAGTGATTTTAGTCTGGTCATGCAGAAAGTAAATCAGAGAGTAAGTATCAAACAAGAAAAGGAGATGTCAAGGTTACATTGCTAAGAAGTAAAACTGATGATTATAAAAGCAACATGTTTGTGCTTGAAATCCAGTGGTCTTCCAAATGACTGCAGATTTCGCGGCAAATATGATCTTCCCGAAGCAAGGGAGAAAACCTAATAGAACAAATGTCATTGTCGAGTTTAGGATTCTTGCCTATTTTTTTTTTCTTACCTTTCTAACATGTATCTAACATTTTCATAGCCATCAATAGGTGTTTTTAAATTATTGATTATCATAAAATTCTATATTAATTTCAATCTTTATTCTTTTGAGTGTGTAAATACAGAGTACATTTAAACAGATAAATTTAGAAGGATAAATTCAGCTTTTGAAACACTGTAGTAAATTGATTTTGACCAACCAAATATTTTCTTTAAGAGACTAAGTATATAATGCAGCATTTTTGTATCTTCAAATATAGGAAATCCCCTAATATATATTTTATATCATTAGGATTAAAAGATAAGTTGAGAAATAGATGTTTAGGAAGAGACTTTGGTCAGCCTGATTTCCCCCTTCTGACAAAAGAAAGAATTTATTACCTTTCTGTAAAAAGTACTGAATAATTTAGTGATTTCCCACCCTCACATTTTAGTAAACTACTTTAAGAAAATGATATATAAAGTGTTTCCTTATTAGTGCATGCCTATTGCTTATATTCTGAATAGACCACATTTCAGTAAACTGTGACCAGAGGGCCAAATCCACTTCACTGCTTGTTTTTGCAAATCAAATTTTATTGGAGAGCAGCCAAACACATTTGCTTATGCATTGTCTATGATTGATTTCATTATACAACTTCAGAATTTGGTAGTTGTCACAGAGACAGTATGGCCTACAAACCTTAAAATATTTACTATCTGGCTCTTCACAGAACAAGTTTGCTGATCCCTGTGGAGTATACCTAGCATACTGGACAAGTAGAGTGGGTCAATTTTTATTACTTCTATTATGGCAAATTTATATTCAGGAATAACTGCGAAATGAACTGAAAATAATGGCTAGAAAATAAATGCAGGCAGTGAAAATTTTCTTTTGCTCTACTTTATTTTTATATTCCTGCCATTGAAAAATAATCAAGTAAAAAAAATTGAAATAATGAAAGAATTGAATACAAAAAAAGAGAAAAGAGTACTGTTTTACTTGACTTACATTCAATTAATTTATTTTTAAATGGAAAAACATGGACTTACAATGATCCATCATGGTCATCAATAACAACTTCACAGTAATTCATAAGTGAATTTTAATAAAACTGTCTAGAATGTCTGTAAAAGACATATTTTAGACAAATAGCAAATTGTAACACTGGTGCAATGCTTTCTTCTTTTAGTTTTAACAAACGTAAAGAGAAGAAGAAATTTAAATTTTAAAGAAATTGCTAAAATATCCTCAGCAAAGCAAAGCATTGCACCCATGGTTTCCAATCATTGCTTTAAATTTTGAACACAAATAAAAACTCTAAGTGGAATCAGAATAAAAATGAACAGAAATTTTGTTTCTTTTTCTTTACAATCATTGTACGAACACTGCTTATTTCTAATCCATTATTTAAACACAGTAATACAAAGTACCACAGGAGCCCGAGACACAAACTGTGCCCGAAGCAATACTGAATGATTTTGAACTGCTGTGAATTTATTCTTGAATGAGTGTGGGTATTCTTCCAGGTAGCATACAAAGTTTATTAAGGTATAAGTAATGCATTTGCATGCTAGTTTCAAGGTTATGATATTTTGAAACGCAACAGTAATTTCAACAATTATGTAGCAATTATTTTATTAATGATTCATTTTTAAGTCTCTATACACTGTACTTCCTTATTCCCTACCCTGCTGTAGACATCTCCTGTTGCCAGTCCTTGTTGCACACCCTTTATGCTCTACTGAATCTTTGCAGTGTCATTATTTCTTTATAATTTATCTTTCCAGTTCTTTAATATTTATGTTTTTCTTTACCTACAAAATGAATATATCTTCCATAAATCCTAAATGTCCTTACTTTTCACTCCACTTATAGAAATTCCTTTTTCAAATGCCAAGCCACATGTGTCACTTGATTTATTTGGGCCTATACAAACCTTCACAGACAGAACCAGCAGCTTTCTTCTGTGCTCCTCCAACACTTCATTCATACTGCAAATATACTACTTGTCATATTGTTAAAACCATTCCTTTCTCCCTTCCCTCTCTCCCTCTCATGCCTTATGAGGCCATATAATGTGCTGTGATCATATGATCATCACCAGAGCTAATGCAGTACTCAGATTATATAGTAGTCATTTGGGAAAATTTCTGGAGATAAATGGAAGCAAACTATATGAGGGTTACAAGGGGATCTTATAGTGGAATTACACCTGTGTAATTTGGAGTATTAAGTCTTTAATTTTAGCAATAAAAATTGCCACATATTTGAAAAGATAATATGTCTTTTGAATTCTGTTTCAAGGAATTAAAAATGCACATGCACACAAAGAAAAAAAAGGAATTCCCTAGTTTCTTTTTCTGGTTTAATACCCCCAAATTTTCTTTTTCACCAACTGGGAAACTAATGTAAAGTTTTTGCCATAGACATTTGATTTCAGTCTGTTTACTGGTAAGCTAGAGTAATTATTATTATTGTTGTTATTGAATAAGTTAATATCATTTTTTAATGTATGTAATTGGCTGCATTCATTTGAAAAATAATTTTATTCAGGCAACTTTACCCAGTGCCTACTTAAAGCATTCTATGAACAGATGGGGAAAAAGTAACTACTTTGCTACAACAAATTATATATCATTAAAATAGATTTATTTTCATTCTGGCAAAAATAAAGGAGTCATGTCATTGACCTATTGTTTCAGAAGATTATAATTTAGTTCTTTTTTTTTTTTTTTCTGAGAGGTAAATTCTCTGTTCTTAGCTCTTTTGACATTCCTTATTTTCCTTTAAGAACAAGGTGAAATAACTTCTTTTAGATGGTAGAGATGCAAAGAAAAGAAAGAAGAGCTATTCTCATTGAAATCTTAAGCTGTAGTCTAATTGTGAAAACCACTTTATAAGAATGTCGTATCATTTGGCCTACAATATATTTTTTTTCTGTGACATGTACATCGATTTTACTATAGACAATGTAGAAATAAAGAAATAAACAAAGATCTTCCTTTGTATTATGCTAGAACATTGGGAAACTGTGCCATTTTGGTGCGCCAAAAAAATTATTTTCTTGAATTTCACTTAGTATTTTTCAATAGCCTCTATTGAGAGAAGAGTGCTTTCTTGTTTTCAATTTAAGAATATGGTGGAAGATCTAGCAGGCAGGAAATCTGTAAGGACAGAGCTGAATTGAACAACACTGACAATCAACTGATAGTTGACATCTATAGACAATTTCATCCAATAGTAACAGAATACACTGTCTTCTCAAGTTCACATAAAACAGTAAAATATATCACATTCTGGAACATAAAACACACCTTGATGAACAAAGAGAAGAGAAGAGAAGAGAAGAGAAGAGAGAAAGAAAGAAAGAAAGAAAGAAATCAAATATGTATGTTCTCAGACCAAATGCAATTAAACTAGAATCAATAATGGAAAGGTAACAGGAAAATCCCAAAATACATAGAGATTAAACAACATATTTCTAAATGATACATGGATCAAAGGAGATATCTCAAGAGAAATTTAAAAGTGTTTTGAACTAAATGAGAATGAAAACACAACTTACCAAAATTTGTGGGATACAATCAAGCCCATGATTAGAGGAGATTTTATAGCATTGAGTGCAATTACTCGGAAAAAAAAAGAAAAGTTCTAATAATGTAAGTTTCCATCGTAGATAATTAGAAAAAGAAGAACAAATTAAATCCAAAATAAAAAGAAAAGAAAGAATGAGAATTAGAGTAGAAATCAATGAAATTAAAAACAGAAAATCAATAGAGAAAAATCAATGAAACCAGGGGCTGGTTCTCTGAAAAGATCAATAAAGTTGATAAAACACTATCCGGCTAAGAAAAAAGAGAGGGGATAGAGGTAGTACACAGATTAATAACATCAGAAATAAAAGAGGGGAGATTACTATGGATTTCATTGACATTAAAATTATAATAAAGGAATACTATGAATACTTCTGTCTCCACAAATTTGATAACTTAGATGAAAAGTACCAATTCCTTGAAAGATATAATTTGCCACAATTCACACAAGAAGAAATAGACAATATTAGGTCAGTAGCCATTAGAGAAATTGAATCAATAATTAATAACCTTCTAAAAGAAAGCAACAGGCTCAGATGGGGTTCACTAGTGAATTCTACCAAACATTTAAGGAAGAAATTATACCATTCTCCACAATCTCTTTCAGAGTGTAGAAGCAGAGGAAATACCTCCTAACTCATTCTATGAGGCCAGTGTTAGCCTAATATCAAAACCAGACAAAGATATTGTAAGAAAGAAGACTAAAAATCAAGATATCTCATAAACATTCATGCAAAAATCCTCAGAAAGTACTAGTAAATTGGACCTAAAAATGTTTAAAAATAATGGTATATGGTGATGAAGTGGGATTTATCCCAGGTATGAAAGGCTGGTCAACATTTGAAAATCAATTAAGGTAATGCATCACATCAACATACTAAACAAGAAAAAGCACACTATCGTATCAGTAGGGGCAGAAAAAGCATGTGACAAAATCCAACACCCATTCATGGTAAAAACTCTCAATAAACTGGGAATGAGAAAGGGAACTTTCTCAACTTTATAAGGAATATGCATGAATAAATAACAAAATAAGTAAGTAAATAAATAACTCCTCCAGCTAACATCATATGTAATGGTAAGACAGTGAAAGCTTTTCCACTAAGATCAGGTAAGATTGTCTCCTCTCACCATCCTTTTCAACATTGTGCTGGGTGTTCTAGTTAATACAATAAGGCAAGGCAAGGCAACGAAAGGAAGAAAAAGAAAAGAAAAAAGAAAAGAAGAAAAAAAGAAAAAAAAAGAAAAGAGAAAAAAGAAAAGGAGTGGGAATATAGATTAGGAAGGAAGAAATAAAACTGTCCTTGTTTGCAGATTACAAGACTATCTATCTAAAAAACTCAAAATACCTGACAAAAAACTCCTGGAGTTAATAAACAATTACAATACAAGGTTAACATACAAAAACCAATCATTTTCCTATATATCAACAATGAACAAGTGAAATTAAAAAATTAAAAATACAATGCCATTTACATTAATATCCCCTAAAATGAAAAACTGAGGTATAAATCTAACAAAATATGCACAAGGTCTACAGGAGGAAAATTATAAAACTGTGAGGTATGAAATTAAAGCATTATTGAATACACGGTAAGATATTCCATGTTCATGAAATGGACTCATTATCGTCAATATGTTAGTTCTTCCCAACTTGATCTACAGATTCAGTGCAATCACAATCAAAATCCTAGCAAGTTATTTTATGGATATTAACAAACTTATTCTAAAGCTTACATGGAAAGGCAATAGACTCAGAATAGCCAATACAATACTGAAAAAGAACAAAGTTGTAGGGCTGACACTACCTGACTTCAAGCCTTACTATAAAGCAACACCAATAAGGACAGTGTGGCATTGCTAAAATAATAGACAAGTAGATCAGTTCAACAAAATATTGAGCCCAGAAATAGACTGACGCAAATGTAGTCAACTGATTTTGACCAAGAAACAAAATAAATTCATTGGGGAATGAGAGTTTTTCCAGCAAATGGAGGTGGAACAACTGGATATCCGTATGCAAATTAATTAATCTAGACCAGATCTTGGACTTTTTGCAAAAATTAATTCAAAATGGATCATGAACTTAAAAGTAAAATGTAGAACTATAAAACATAGGATAACATAGGAAAAAACCCAGATGACCTTGGGTATGATGATAGCTTTTCAGATAAAAAAATCAAAGACATGATCCATAAAAGAAATATTGATAAGCTGGACCTCATTAAAATTAAAAACTTCTGCTCTGCAAAAGACAGTGTCAGGGAATGACAAGACAAGCCATCGACTGGAGCAAAATATTTGCAAAGACGCATCTGTTACCCATAATATTCAAGGAACTCTTAAAACTTAATGATAAGAGAACAAAAACACAATTAAAATGTGGGTCAGAGACCTTAGCAGACACCTCACCAAAGAAGATATACAGACGGAAAATTAGCATATGAAAGGATGATGCAAATCATGTCATCAGAGAAATGAAAATTAAAACAATGAGAAGATACCATTACACAACTATTGGAATGGCCAAAATGTGGAACACTGACAACATGAAATTTTGGGAGGATGTGGAGCAACAGGAGCTCTTATCTTGCTATTGGGACACAAAATGGTACAGCCACTTTGGAAGATAGTTTGGTGCTTTGTTAATATACTAAAATTGACTTTCAAAATGAAACATGCTCTTACTAAAATCAAGCAATCATGTTCCTTTTTATTTACCCAAAGAGGTTGAAAACACACATTCTTCATTTCTGTTATAGTGCCTTTGATCTCTAGCTTTTCTTTTTGTTTTTTCTTAGGATTTATATCTCTTTATTTGCACTGGTCATCTGTTCTTGCGTGTTGTCTATTGCATGCATTAGAATCCTTGTTGTATTAATCACTATTATTTTTAAAATCTTCGTTTGATAAGTCCAACATCCCAACTATCTCTGGTTCTAATGTTGGCTACACCATTTCAAATTGTGTTTTTGCCTTTTGATATGCTTTGTAATGTTTTCTTAATTGGTTGACAGAATGTGCTGGGTAAAGGGAAACTGCTGTAAATAGGCCTTTAGTAACGTGCTGGTGAGATGTTGGGGGAAGAGAAGTTTTCAATAGTCCTGTGATCAGATCTCAGTCTTAAGTGAGTCTATGCCTCTGGACTTTGAATTTCGTATACGTTTTCAGGTTTTTTTCTTGCCCCCCCCCCCCCAACCCCCTTATGTAGAACAGGATGGCTAGAATGGAGGTGGGTATTTCCCTTCCTTAGGGCAGTTAGGCTCTGATAGCACTTTAGCAGGTCACGCTCTGGTTAATTAGTTTCTCCTGAGGGCAGATCTTGTTAAGAGCGGAGTGCTCTGGCCAAATTCAAAATGGTTCCTTTCCCCTTCCGCCGCTGAAAGCCCGAGTGTATTTTTCTGATATTTACTGTGGGAATCTGCCAGAGCTCCAGGGGTAAATCTCATTGTATTATGGGGGCTGTTTTGACGATTGGTTCCCCTGGAATTTTTAACTCTCAGACTTGTTGGCACTGAGCCTTCAGCAATTCATCAATTAAAGTTCAGGTTTTCGTACCCCACCACTGGAACCAGTTCCTGCAGCGGTCTCTGCTCAGGTAGGCGCTGACCCTCTACATTTGCCTGTCTCTTCAGTGTTGGGGACAGCTGTTACCCTGTGTCCTCCCCTCTCTGATGGATCTAAGATGAGTTGATTTTTCCATCTGTTCAGCCTTTTGCTTGTTGTTAGTAAGAAGTGGCAACTTTCAAGCTTCTTTCATGGAAACCTAAAATGGAAATTTAATTCCTTCTTAAGATGGTGGTATGTATAATTTAGGAAAAGGGAATATAGATACAATGCATATCAGTTGAAAAATAATCAGGACAGCAGCCACTGTTTAGCACTATTTTAAGCTGCTAGGGAAATGATAGGTACTTTCTTGCAGTTTCCTATTAATAGAAATACTAATATATGAGCTCTGAGAGTTCACATTTGAGGCCTTTTAAAGAGCACAAACTTACTTTTAATGCATTTTTGCAGCATTGCAATATAAAATAATAAAATCATAATTTTAGCTTCACTAATAAGGCAGTAACTATCTTAAAAGAGAATTGCGTGTAGTTTTTCTGAAGGTGTCAGGCTTGTTCCAGATGATTTCATTTAAAGTCGATTGTTCAACAGGAAAACCTTGATATCTAGCTCATGGCAATGCATTTATCATACTATGTTCTTATTAAAAATATTTTCCTAGCAAGACAAACATATCACTTAGATGATAAATATCAGAATCAATCTTAGCCCTCAAACATAATACACTTCTCCATAACGTACCATGTAACTGGAAAATACTGCTATGGAACAAATACAATAGCAAGCAAACAACAAAAACAAACCCCCAGAACACTTGCTCTTGATCTGTTTTGTTAAATTCTGTTTAAAAACCTTTGTAAATATTATATGCTGTGATAGTAATTTACTTAAAACAAGTGATTTTTCATGTCAGTATCAAACTGAAAATTATATATTTTACTCAAATCATATACATTTTGTTGATATATCTACATCCATAAAAGTTGTGAATCGTGGAGGAAGGAAATTCATTGAAATAGCTCTGTATTTGCCTTCTTTATGCCTTAATGTTTAAATCAGTTATGGCACTTACATAAATGATTCCAACAGTTGGTAACAGTATAAGGTGTTCAGTATATTTAATTGGGTACTATATGCCTATGGAAATAATTTTCTGAAGCCTTAAATAATATGGTTCATGTTCCAAAAGTAAATGTTTCTTTGTCTTCTAGTCCTTCGTTCATATAAATGAAACATGTTTAACATACAAATAATTGACATTTAAATGTAATAATATTTTAAGTTTGTAAACCTTTATCTTGCTCTGTGCCATGTTATTGCCCCCAATTACCCAATGTTAATCAAAAACCCTGCTCAAAATATGTTGGGATGAAAAAAAACTAATAATAAGAGATAAAAATAGCTGATAACTCTCCCCTCAAAAAAAAAAAAATCAATGAGCAAAATAAATAAGGATGATGTGACTTATCTTCTTTACTACTATTCTTAATCAAGCAACTAGCTAAGTTTATGTGCTTTGCAGATGGATCAATAGTGGCTCACAGAACAGATATCTATTACTAGGACACAGGTCTATATACTGCTTCTGGTTTGCCTACAGTCTTCAAGTATTTGGGAGATAACTATCTTAGAATTAAATTTTTACATGCAAACAGACATACACTCAATTTTTATTATCCCATATTTTACCTAAAATAAACGGAAATAATATAAATATAAATAAATACACAAAATAAAATAAATTGCCAGATATTTTGCTAAAACAATGATAAAGAACACTTCTTTGAAATAGTTTTTAAAACAAAATCACTTCTACAGTGTGTATACATGTGTACACGTGTGCATTTATTTGTACTTTTGTCCATCTTTGTGCATGTTATAATTTTCCAGACCTTAAATCTCATTTCCACAATGGAATTTGCAAAATGGGCAAACCACGTCTTTGTGCCTGAAAGCTGGATGCTGATCTTCTAGCTCCATGTCTTTTTCATTCTTCACCCTAATCACTGTCAAATTCTTCACTTGGTTCCATGATTGGCTTGAGAACAATTTGGATTGAAATCACACGAGCGACACAGATGGTATCTAATATTGCATCTCAGTTTTTGGCTTGACTCCGTAAGCTGCTTACTCAGTGGTGGAGGAGAAGGAGAGAGCTGCTGACAGATGACACTATTAAGACAATCATAGCCAAGATAGACTGGCACCATTAGAGTGTTCAACAATCTGTTTTATATCTCCATGTTTCTAAGTCCATATTATTAAACAAACGTGCCCTTTTTTACAAGGGACATAACACCTGAAACAGAGGCCACTTTTTACTTTTTAAATGTCTCATTAAGCAGAATGATGTTTTTTAAGGATATCTATATTGAGTATCAAGCTATATGTCATAGAGGTTAACTCTATGTAGTAGTAATATATTAACTTCTATTAACTCATTTAGATATATAATATACATTTATTTTACATTTTTGAAAGCAAAACTGTTATATTTCATTGTAACCTCAAGCAAGTTAAAAATGTGCATATAATATTAATTCAGTAGTTGACTATTGATTTTTAATAGTTAAGCATATTAATTCACCATGGGTATCATTTTGAAAAAATTATAGGCATTTCAAAAGGGTAAGTATTCCTTTCAAGTAAATTATAAGTAGAGTGTATTTATTTTCTAAGATGAATATATATGCAATTTAGAGAGTTTTTTTTAAATCAAAGTACAAAGAGGAAAATGCAAATCAAATATATTTCAATCACACAGAGATGATTGTTAACTTACTGATACAGTTTTTTGTTCCTTTTCTATGTCTATTTCTTAATATTTATGACATCATATATGCTGTTTGTTTAGTAATATTATCTCTATTTTTATTTGTAAGATACGTTGGAAGATGAGAGAAATTGCTTGTGAAAATGTAGCAATTTATGCATAATATAATGATTGTTGCAACCAAAGTTATGAGGGTCTGGGAATAAGAGTAAAGAGTCAACACTTGGCGTTTATTGTTTCCTGAGCATTTTCTCGTGTTCATCTAATGTGATTTTAACAGCAGTCCTCTGAGATAGGCATCTTATATCTCATTTTTCATTTGAGAAAACTATTTTCTGTGAAGATGGAGAATTTATCCAAGTTGATGTAACCTGTGAATAATGAAATAGAACATGATGCTGGTTTTTCCAAATCCAAATCATGTGTTCTTCCTCTACACTTTTGTCTAAGAATATTAGTAAAACCATGTGTATTCTGAAGAATGTATCAGTAAAGACAGCTCATGGGTTAAATGTTTCAGGGAGTATATTAAAGAAAAAACAAACCATTCTAATGGTTGGAATGACCGAACGTAACGAGCTTCCCTTCATTTTTGTGGGCACAGCCTAGATTCGATTACTTTCTATTCCACAAAAATGATTCTACTGATTTTCCTACAGCTAGATTATTATAATGGTTGGTAATATTTTTCTGTCTTAGCCATTGAGCTTTCAGTATAAGTTGCTTTAATGAGCCTTTTTCAAAATGGAAATGATGAAAACTTAGATTGACCAGTTTGCCACAGAAAATTTAGTCTGCTTAAATGGTGAGTTTAGATGTTTTTGTTAGATGTAGAAAATTATATTAGAACTTGATAACACCTAATGTCTCTTATGAGATCCAGCAGTTTTGCTCCTTGTATTTAGCAAAAGGAGTTGAGCACTAATGTCCACACAAAAACCCTGAGCACATATGTTTGTATTTATTCATAATTGCCAAAACTTGGAGGCAATCAAGATGCCCTTCAATAAGTGAATGGAAAAATAAATGGAGGAACATCTAGACAGTGGAATATTATTCAGTGAATAAGAGAAATAAGTTACGAAGCCACAAGATTACATGGAAGAACTTTAAATGCCAAGTGGAGGAAGCCAAACTGAAAAGACTACACCCTGTATGATTCCAACTATGTGATGTCCTGGAAAAAGCAAAACTGTGGAGATAGTTTAAAGATCAGTGGTTGGCAGGGGCACAGGAGAAGGAATGGAGAGATGAACAGGTGGAGCACAGGGGATTTTTAGGGCACTGCAACTATTCTGTATATATATTTGTGTATGATATACATATCATTACACATTTCTCAAAACTCATAGAATGTACAACACCAAGAGAGACCCTAATGTCAACTATGGACTTTAGTTAATAGTAAGGTAAAAATACTGGCTCATCGGTGGTAACAAATGTCTAATGCAAGATGTTAATAATATGGAAAACTGTAATAGGAAGTTGCTGGTGGGAGGGTATTTGGAAATTCTTTGTACTTTTGATTAATTTCTTTGTAAACCTAAAAATTTTATAAAAATAAAGTCTATAATAAGAAAAATTAGGAGAAGCTTAAAAATTTAGAGTTTGGTCATAAATTCAGTGATAAACACATTCTACAAAGTATCTTAATTCTCTACATCACGTTTCAACTGCCATTAAATGCCCCTGTTTTTCTTAATAGCAAAACTGGAAATAGTTATCAATATTCGCTATCTCCATTCTTCTTTTGTTTCTCCTTTTAACTCATCCCATTTTTAACACTCAATCAAGGCTGTTCTTACCAAAATCTTGGGTGACCTGTACATTGCAAAATCCACCGATCAATTTTCAGACCTCTTGTGAAATATTTGACATAGACTATCACTTCCAATTCCTTACTTCGCCTCCAGACAATTCGGTTTTTCGTCCTTCTAGGATGATATTGTCGGTCCTGTTTGCTGGTGTTTCCTCATTTCTTTGACCTCTCAATGTTTAGAGTGCCCTGGAGCTCTGCCTTTGGATTGCTTTTCTTCTCTCTCCTCATTCATTCGTTCGTTCATTCTATGAGCTTTAAATTCCACTTATAAGCTGATGAGTTACGAAGTATAATGGCCAGCCTGGATCTCTCTTTTGAAATACAGATTATTTATCCAAATTTTTAGGCAATATTTTTAGCCTTACCATATCAAAAATAGAATCCTTCTTGTACCAAACCTGCTCCTCTTCGTGTCCTTTTTATCTCAGTGAATGGCTCATATTCTTTCAGTTGTCTGCACCCAAGCCATAGATCCATAAATCCTTTCCCCCCCTTATAACCCACTTTGAATATATCAGCAAATATCATTGGCTCCACTTTCAAAATATATGCAAAATATGAACACTTCTCACTTTCTCTATTTGTAATCATCATTCTCTTCCTAGTCCCCGTCATCATTTCCTGACCAGATTAATGAAACCTCCCTGAAACTGGTTTACCTCCTTCTCCAACTGCCTCATCACAGGCTGTTCTTAATGATGACCTCTCAGAGTAAGAGCCGACATTGGACCGTGAAGCCGTATACCAGAGCAGTCTGATGGAAATATTATGTGAGCCATACATGTGATTTTACATGTTCCAGTAACTGCAATTAAGAAAAATAAGAAAAAGGTGAAGTTAATTTTAATACTTTTATTTTTTTTACATTTAATATCATTACAACATGTAATTGGTATTAAAGTTATTATGATATTGACACTTTTTTGGCATTCTAAGCCTTCAAAATCTGGTGTGTATTTTACATTTACATAACATCTCACATTGAACCAGCTGCATAGAGCTCAGTAGTGTATAATCTATTGGTCAGCACAGCCTTATGGAGTCTATCACAGCAGCCCTCACACCAACTCATTATCTCTTTGCTCTCAGCATCTGCTATACTTCTCCTTAACTCACTTTGGCCTTCTTTGTCTTTTTCTGTGGTTTGAACAGATAAGCCTCAACCCACTTCAAGACCATTGCATTGCCATTCCTTCTCTTGAGGAATGTCTTCTTGATAGCTACAGAGCTCACTACATTAACTCTGAGCGTTTGCTCAAATAATAGCAATTCCACTACTTTCCTAGTTCCCCTTATGCCATTTCAATTTCCCTGTCTAGATGATCCTACTTTTCACCATGTGAAATTTTTAACATTTAATCATTTTTCCGACATGTGCATATGTGTGTATAACATATGTGTGTGTGTTCAGTTTGTATTTCTGCCATCAAATGTAAGTAGCACAAAGGCAAAGATTTTTTGTGAATGCGTTGCTCTGTTGCCCACACCTAGTGCAGAAATGGCTCATATTGGATACTCGGTAATATTTGTTTAACAAATAGTTGTAAAACTGGGAAGGTCTAAAACTTATGAATTAGAAAGAATAATATGGTGTGAGATGATATTTAATGAAAGCAAGCACTTCTGGAAATATTTTGCTAAATGTATATATATTTACCTATTCTTGGGTAAAAATCCACCTCAAAATGTAGTGGCTTAAAATAGGGATCAGCAGACCTTTCATGTAAATGATGATATAATTATCTTAGGTTTCGTAGTCCCTAAGTTCTCTACTGCAACTAGTTGATTCTACTGTTGTAGAATGAAAACAGCTGTAGATAAAACATAAAGAAGTGGGTGCAGCTGTGTTCTAATAACTTCATTTACAAAACAGTGGGCCAATATATGGGCCCTTGTTTTCCAAGCCTTAAAACAACAACCATTAATATTACTTATGAGTCTGTGGGTCAGGTGGGTGGCTCTGCCAGTGTAGGCCAGGCTTGGCTGATCTCACTCAGGCTTTCTAATGTGTCTGAGATCAGATGGCAGGTTGCCTGAGCTGACTGTCTAATCTGGTTTCATTCACATGCCTGGTGTCTAACTGGCTGTTCGCTGAGGCAATGTGAATAACTGGGCCAAGTGTCTTCCATCTTCCAACAGGCTAGCCTGGAAATGTTCATGAGGAGGCTTGGCAATATTCCAGGGAAGAAAATGGAAGCAAGTAAGGCTTCTTGAGAACACATTCTGTTGGCCAAAGAAAACCACAAGGCCATCCTAGACTTAGTGATAGCCTATCAGATTTACTCTTATTGGAGATGCTGCTGAGTCAAAAGACAAAGAAGTATGTATACAGAGAAGTGAAAATGGCATCCATTTTTGCAAGCTATCCACCATTATGTGATTTTCATATATTAAGTCAAGCAAACTATTTCTATGAAATAGTCCATTTTTAAAAATACTCTGTGTCAGTGTCAAGTAAATAATTATGAGCCCAAGATCATTTCCTACTTAAAACAGTCACCATTATCCTAGCTTAGAGCATTGTCTGAATTTGGCAATTAATCTTTGACAGTATCTATAGGTATCTGTATTCTGCTTTAATCATATGTGTCCTATTTTGCTATGACCTAACTTATTAGAACCATCTGGACATGTACTATGACTTTTAATTTGTAGTTTCAGCTAATGAGTCTTAGGATTTCTGTTTTATTATTTACATTATGATGTCTGAAACACATCTCTAGTCAAGTCATGTTAATTATCTTAATTTGCTGACAATACTGAAACTTCATCTCCTGAAAACAAAAAAAAATTCCGGATTTTAATCTCTAGTGTTAAATATCACCACGATGCCTTTTTATTTTGGTAGTACCCTAGAGGTAGTGATTCAGTCAAATATTTTATTACCTGCTTATCTCTGTTTGCTTCAACAAGCTGTTTAGAAAATGAAAGCAGATGGAGCTGGTCAGAAATGTAGTTCATAAAGACAGTTACTTACTCATTAAAGTTTGTAATAGATCTAAGCAGGCAGTGCAGAAAGGACTTTATTTATTTATTTATTTTTGATGGTAGCAATTGATTTTTTTTTTCCATCTACTGTGTTATCCACATAGGGAAGAAAATATTCTCTAAAATTATTCTCAGAGTAATTTACTCTTCAGAAATGTGTGTAAAACTAATAAAAGGTAGGATATGTTTTAATTAATTTACATTTTAATCATAGGGAAAATTGCTAAATATTTTTAAATGAACTATATTAAACTAATTAAAAGAAAGGTATCTATCCTATATCAACTAAAACCACATCTCTATTAGAAGAGATGGAATTATAAATTAATTATACAAATAATTTCAACTTTTCAGGGTAATTTTTTCTCAATTATCTAAATCTTTTGAGTAACTTCTTTTGAAAACTGTCACATTTATCCTTATTACTTTGGAGTTAAATTGATATTTCTTGACACTTGACGAATTGATATGAATATTGAGATGCACTTTGGTATATTGTCTGAGTATCTTCAATTTGGATGATTAATGATGAATGTTATAGCTATTTAAGGAAACATGAAATTAATTTTACTCTGCAAACATTTCTGGCTAAAGTAAGCTATTGTAAGGAGAGATATTGATTAGAACTGAATGTACCATGAAACTGCTTACATTACATAAGTGTTTTACAGTTTAAAAAGTTTGTGAATTTTATTATGGAAGTATATATGACTTAGAGTATCCCCTAACGTTTCTTTACATGAGGTACATGATTAGTAAAAGGAGAAACTTTGCATTAGGAAATTTTCTCTCACAATAAGTGTTTTAAAACTCTTGAAAACATAAATCCCACAATTATTCTTTACTCAGAAACTGGCTTTAGCTTCAAAAAGCCTCAAGCACTCCTAAGTTCACACATATATAGACACACAGACACAGACACAGACACACACAGACACACACACACACACACACACACACACACATTATACTCATAACACAAAGACAATAAAACCTGGCATATATTGTATTGACTTCTTATAAATTAATTGCACAGTTTTGAGTTTGAAAGAACAGTATTCCTGAGGCTGCAGTTTTAATTCTGGTATTTCTATTTTGTCACACTATGAAAAATAAAAATATGTCTTTATTTAAAGTGTTAATTGGCATATTTAAGGTTGATGCATAATATTACAGTAAAATAAAAAGGAATTGAATCATAAAATATTCATTCTTCCATAACAATATTTACTCTCAAGTTTGCTTTCTTATTCTTTCATAGACTTAAAGAAAAACAGCTTTAATTCCTCTTATCTAAGTATTATTTTGATGTTAAAATCCCTCTTGGCTTTGGATCCATGAACTCCACTCAACACCCTTTTATTTTCTTTTGCTTGGGATAGCTAGCTACTCCCTGACTTAACAAAGACAAAACAAAACAAATTTTAAAACCTCAGGTTAAAAGAAAGAAACAAAAAGAGAACCTTTCCTTCCAAGATCTCTCTCTCTCTCTCTCTCTTTTTTTTTTTTTTTTTTTTTTGTCCTCAAATGTATCCTGGTAGCAGTTAAGTCAGCTGAGAAGGTTAGGTTACTCATTATTTCTGCTTAGCAATTATTAGAATCCCAAGTAGTCTTTTCCACAGAAAGTCCCACATTTTATATCATAATGAAGAAAACGTTTGATTCTCGTTAGATGTATTTCTATTTCACTCTGTTATGTGTTCTTGATTAAACTATAAAAACTGTAGGTTTTCAGGAATTTCTGGATTAGGACCTCTACAATTAATTCATTTAAAGTGTTCAAAACTCTTTCAATAAATATCATTTATGTTTTATAATATAACTCTTATATTATAAAAAAATGAAAAAAATGGCATGGTAAAATCAAATAATCATTCCACATTTAATCAGCCTTTCTATGTTACAGAAATATTTATGCATGATCTCATAAGTAATAATAAAAGCAATCTTTTACATATAGTTTGAACCTTCAGAAACTAAAAAATTTTAAATCCCATTATTCTTGTCATGTCCCTCCATGACTTCTGTTAGTTTGCATATCTTTTAATGTGCGTGAAACATGAAAGCCAATGGCTGTGTATTATTACATAGTCATTTAAATTGCAGCTGTATTGTTCAAACATTTAAGTCAAGATACAGGAAAATATTATTTTTTTACACTAGTTAGGCAAGGGTAGTCACAAGACATCACCAAAGTGAGCAGGAGAAAGAGTTACAAAGATCACAACAGAAATCTTTTTTTTTTTTTTTAAAGATCTTATTAATTTATTTAACAGAGACAGCCAGCGAGAGAGGGAACACAAGCAGGGGGAGTGGGAGAGGAAGAAGCAGGCTCATAGCGGAGGAGCCTGATGTGGGGCTCAATCCCATAACACGGGATCATGCCCTGAGCTGAAGGCAGACGCTTAACCGCTGTGCCACCCAGGCGCCCCAGAAATCTTGACTTTAGTTTCTACATTCCTGGAGTAGCCTGCTAATAGCAAACAGACATCCTATCACCATTTATAACTTGCTCAGCAGGAAGCCATGATGCTTGGTCTGTGTTCAGCGAGTGTTAGAAGACCACTGTGCCCTGAAGTAGCTGTATCCTCTTCTAGAATAGGAAAACGAAAGAGTACATGATAT
This sequence comes from Ursus americanus, assembly GCF_024610735.1. Taxonomy (NCBI): domain Eukaryota; kingdom Metazoa; phylum Chordata; class Mammalia; order Carnivora; family Ursidae; genus Ursus; species Ursus americanus. The sequence continues at coordinate 31,291,878 of NC_142143.1, forward strand.
GGGGCAGAGATGAGAAATGACATGAATACTAGTGAATGTTGCTACATGTGATTCATGGACATTGTTTATAATACATTTGTGTGATAGAGGTATATTGCATTTTGTTATTTTGTTGTTTCATAGTGTTATGTTAGTTTATAATGAGTTATATAGGGTATTTGGGACTAGAATATTCCACTTAAAAAGATAGGCAACAGCATTTCAGAGTTCTGATATTATAAAATACAAGCATTATTCTTTCCAGTAAGGTGAAATCAAATTAACCTGACAAAATAGAGTCTGAAAAAATATTGAACGAGAGGAGGGCAGTAGAATAGAAGAAAGGAAGAGTGCGAAGGGATTTGTGATTACTATCCTAACTGAAGTGAGCCAAACAACTACTTTTGTAACATCATTTCACCTACAGAAAACACAGACAAATTAATCAAGACATTTGATAAACAAATCAGACAGAAGAGGGGGACCCAAGAGCATAAGGGAAAGCCTGCCCACCGAGCAAGTCTGTGATGGCCGTGATGCCCTGCACCACAAGGGGACTGAGCGTGTACACAACTGTTGTTTTCCTGCTTACTTTATTTTTTTCCTCCATTTGATCATTTCTCCCTTTTTTCTTTTCTCTTTAAATCACCTGCTGTGGGCCTTTCTTCCATTTACACCCACCAGTTGTTTTGTTTGCGCCCCCCCCCCCCCCCCCGTCTTCCTTCCCTACCATTCAATGTTTTCTGTTCCTTTTTTCATTTCCCTTTCAAAATGCAATGCAAAATAACAAAATTTGTTGTTTTGCAAAGAATGTTTTTCCCAAGCACATGAAACCAATTTAATTTAGAAGAGCTCGTAATTCAAGTTCATAACTTCGTATTATGAAGCGTATTATGAGATGCGGTCTATACTATTTGAAACTCTAAGTCGGTAAGGACTGCTCAAAACAGACATACTTCTTACATATTGAATTTTATTTTTTTGTGTAGGTATAACACATTATAAATAGAGTAGCGCCAGATAAATTATCTCTGCAATTTATTTTTTTCTTCTAAACTGTTAATTTTCATAGTAATAACAATATAGGAAAACTTAAGTAAATGTTTAATGAAGAAAATATGCCATCTATATCAGTTTTTTGGCCTAAATAATTAGTCACTGTCTTGACTGACATTACATAAAAATAATGTTAATTTAATTGAATGCTACATTTTACCTTCCACGTGTCTTTAAATATCATATGCAGCATAACATTTTTCAGTTTCTGTTTTATATGATACTGCCTTGGATGATTTGTAAAATATGGTTTAAAGTACAATAAACACAACAAAAGTGATAGTCAAAGAAATAGGGACATGATTCAACATAAAATAAATTCATCAGTCAATGAATAGGACCAATGAGTAAATACAAAAACATACTTAGCACATAGTAGGCACTGCATACGTAGTAGGCACTGTTGACTAGTAATAATAATTATCAAGATGATGATGAGTAATGTTCAAATTAATCGTCCTTAACAGTGATGAAAACTCTAATTAATGAAGTGGGTCCTATTAAGTGGAGGATATAATCTAGATACCTAAATAAATGACATAACTTGTAAAATGGAGTAATATCAAGAGGTTTGAGAATTTCACATGGTCTTGAGCTATATTTTGTGGTTGTTTTATTTTCTAAGTGCCGTGATTCACTTCTAAAATTTATGTATATACATCTACATATAGCCATGTGTTTTTCAGTTTCATATATCTTTAGTCAGATTTTTTCTCATTGATTTGGTAAAGTTTTATTACAAAAATGAGAGTGTGGATCTCCTTTTTTCTTTTTTTTAAGTATATTTATTTATTAGATTTATTTTATTGTAAAATAAAATGTAAAGACATAAAATCATATAAAACAAATATATAATGCAAGAAATTATCATAAGACAAAATGTCCATCACCCGGTTACCCTATCTCCCCACCACCCTCCCCTTCAGCAACCCTCAGTTTGTTTCCTATGATTAAGAGTCTCTTATGGTTTGTCTCCCTCTCTGATTTCATCTTGTTTTATTTTTTCCTCTCTTCCCCTATGATCCTCTGTTTTGTTTCTTAAATTCCACATGAGTGAGATCATATGATAATTGTCTTTCTCTGATTGACTTATTTCGCTTAGCATAATCCCCTCTAGTTCTATCCATGTCGTTGCAAATGACAAGATTTCATTTCTTTGTTGCTGTTGGCTGAGTACTAGTCCATTGTATAATATATACCTCTTCTTTATCCATTCATCCATTGACGGACATCTGGGCTTATAGTTTGGCTATTGTGGACATTGTTGCTATAAACATTGAGGTGCAGGTGCATCTTTGGATCACTACATTTATATCTAGGGTAAGTCTCTAGTAGTGCAATTGCTGGGTTGTAGTCTGTAGCTCTATTTTCAACTTTTTGAGAAACCTTCATACTGTTTTCCAGAGTGACTGCCCCAGCTTGCATTCCCATCAACATTTTTTTCAACAATATAACAATAATATAAATTTCATTATTGAGATAAGAGACCAGAGGCTTTCAAAATTCATACAACTTCTTAGTTTAATATGTTAATAAGGGACAAGGAAATATTACTAATCATCATTTTATTATGCATGCTTAGAACTCTAATACTCATAAGTCATTTCAGATAGAGAATTCTCTACTGTTTCTTCTTCCAAATAAAAGATATCCAATTTAATTCTCTTTCATAAGCTAGCATCTTGTTGATTTTTCTTTAATAAGGAAACCAGGCGTTGTCTATAGTTGCTTCATATTTAAAACTTTAATGTGGTTTCTATTGACCAATCTTTATCATTTATTATTGAGTAAATTGGTGTTATCTATCTTTTTCTAATTAGCTTTAACACTAATAGCCAGGGAAAAAGATTTGTGTGGATTTTTGAAGTCAAATTTATAGAGTGGCTTGATAAACATTTAATTAAAACTATACAATGCCTTAGAGTTAAGATTATATTCTGGTATGTAGAGTTCAAAATCATGCCATTCCATGAAGCAATTACTTCTTATGGAATAAAATGTCTGACTGATAATGAACATTATAATAACGTGATAAATTTTAAATGACGCTGAGAATATTTGTGTTTATTCTGTTGTGACAACATCTTTCTAATTTACTTTCCAAATTTAAATGTGCTACTTAAAGCCTGGAGCATAAAATGAAAACCAGACTGCTAAAATTTCTAGAATGTTCTGATTCTGGCAATGAAAAATAAAAGACTACTTTAGATTCAGGTTGTACACTTTTAAATCTCAAAGGTATTTCCAAATTAATTGTGACAAATATCAACATTAAGTATATACTAACAAATGACTAGATGAGAGCTAGTACCAATGATACTTAAATATCTTCAGGTCTTCAAATATGCCCCACACACTTTCCCACCTTGGTACCTGTTCACTATTCTTGTTTTCCAGTGTTCTCTCCCAGGTAAACTTATCCTTCAAGGCCTATGTAATTACCAGTGTTTCTATTAGACTTTCTGTGATTTTCTTCCCTGGAATGAATTGCTTCTGTTTCTCTGCTATAAAACCTTGTGCTTAACCTCTATTAAAACACATTCTACGTGGTATTGTAATTATTTCCTTAGGTATTTTCCTCTCCATAAGATTTCATATTTCTTGAAGAGAAGGTCTATTTCTGAAAGATTTTGTATCCCCAGCTCCAAGCACACAACCTGATACATCTTGATTATCTAATACATATTTGCTGAATGAGTGAATACACAATAAGTCAAGAGACTCAACCAATCCCAGATTTGAGGCCAGAATGAATGAGCATGCTGTGACCTCAAAAGGTTGTTAAGCGAGGCACTGACAAGCCATCTGGGATTGTTTTGCTGGATGGTGGTTCTTATCTGGCTGTTTGTGGATGTTGTTTATATGAACCCACTGGTCTGGCCTACAGATGAAGTTAACACTCCTTCTCCGGCTTCTTACATGAATCACGCTTATGTGCTGCCTAATGAGCATTCTGAAATATCAGGCCTGACACTTTCTCCAAGTTAATGAAGATAACTCAATGTATGGGATCATGTATTTTATGGTTCTAAATTCATTGATTTAAAACCCAGAATAAAACTGTAACTTGTACAACGCATAACTATCGTTGTGAGACCCATTGGAATAAACTTATCAGAGGAGGCTGTCGAATGCATAAGTTACGTTCTGAGTGTAAGTCTTTCTCTAAGGTGTTCTAACTCCTGTAGGTCTCTAGAAGAGCACTTACTAAATTAATATTATAACGCTTCTGGTCTACTGTACCTTTCAATGAGTTTGCTATATTCTGACACTCTGCCTTCTTTATCCACCATAAATGGGTCCAAAATAGTCCTTCCGTGAAGGCTTCATTTTATCTGGATAGAGCTGTATTTAGTCAAGAATATCCTTGAAAAGCCACTTGGATTTAGAACTCCTAAGGTTTTATATTTTTTCGCAGTTACTGAGTCTTCACATAGCCCCAGATCAGTCACATAACTTCTCTATACCTAGATTTATTCTATGTTGGACGAATAGTGTAGTATAAAAATGTCTTTAGATTCACAAATTAAAAGTTTTTTCAGAGTAATACCCTCTTAGGTTCCTTACATGCAAGGGCAGGAATAGCCCCACTAATGTTACTGAAGTCAGCTCTGTATGCTTGCCAGCAACCTCAAGCCAGGCCCCTTTAGGTGGTGGGCCTCTGGCTAGCTTTGCTGGTTCTGTCCCAGTTCATGATTTCTGCCTCTGTGTCTGGCATGAGCATACAGTGGATACTCGATGAAAATTTTCTGAATGAAGTAATTAATTCATTATTCATTCATTCAAAAGATACTTGTCAGGGACAAATATCAGCCCACTGGGACCAGAATCTTAACATTCCTTTAATTCTGAGGGTTATTTTTTCCCCAGTGTTTTAACAGGCAAATTAGTAATTTGCTAATATTGAATATTATTGACAAATATCACAGAAGAAAAGACTTCATGATTTCTAAAAACATAAGCAAAATAATGATAGCAAAATGATAGTACTGTATGTGTTGGTCATTGTTTATATACAAAACCCTATGCTGAATAAATGTATTGATAATATTGTTTGCACTAGATGCCTTTATGAGATATTTACAGATAATGAAACTAAGAACAGGAGAAGTAACAAAGTTTATACAGAATGTGATGGTGTTAGGACTGGTAAACAGTCTAAATATAGGTTCTAAGATCTTAAATACTGTTGGGAGAGTACTAGTACTTGTGTTTCCAGAAATTTTGTTAGTATTCGTGTGTGTGTGTGTGTGTGTGTGTGTGTGTGTGTGTATCATAGTCACTCTCTCCACTCTCTCTACTAAAAAATTATTAGACAATTAATAGAGTATACTTCAACCTGGGTGGTTAATAGACCAGAGCTCTTCTGTTAGACAGTCTCTTCAAACTTTACCCGTTAGAAAGAAAACTGTAATTATGATTAATTGGAGGCAAAATTTTTCAAGATTGGAAAAGAAGGATTTAATAAAGCATTATGGGGTTAAAGTTAAGTAAAGAACTGAGAATTTATTAAAGGTCAAATTAACCAGAACATTTGGGGAGAATGGAGTAGAATGTTTTTATTTCTTAGTAAAATTTTATATTGAAGATCTCTAAATTTATATCAGATGAAACAAAAAGAGAAATTGTGTTTTCCTTCCAGTTGATTAATATAGAGATGGTGTTAAAACAGTCCAAATGACTGCTATCGTCCTAATAATTAATAGTGCATATCAGAATAGGTAGTTCATTCTAAGTTAAAATTCCTCAGATCTAATAGTTTATAACAACAGTAATAATAGTAATAATACAGATTTATTTCTGGTTCATGCTGTGTGTCCACTGATGGTCAGCCGTGGGTTCTGCTCTACCTCGTTCTGATTCAGGAATGCAGGTGGAGGGAGTCTCCCTCTCACTGCTTCCATGATTGCTGAGGCAGGTGGCAAAGGATGAATAAACCATAATCTGGCTTTGAAAGTCTTTTATGGGAAGTACCATAATATCATTTCCAATAACATTTTTTTGTCCAAAGCAAGAAATACTGCCATTGCAATTTTTAAGAGACATAGATAAGAGAAAATTTACCATATATTTATAAAACAGATAGCTGGGAATGTTTGGGGAGCAGCACAGATAACTCCCTCATGATGCCAGTTCCAAAGAGCAGGAGGGAATGAAGAAATCAAGTAAAGAATTTTCTCAAGGCCAGCTGAGGAGAGATGTTCCTTCAGCTAAGCATTGAGACTGCCACTATAGCTGCATCTTATAGTTACTAGACGATTTGGGGTGTCAGTTTCTAAAGCTTCCTTCCCACTCAGAAGTAATCTTTTATATAAAGCTATTATACTTCAATTTCACAAAATTATCAAAATAACAATCTGCCATTTTTCACTGTGGTTCAAAAATGTTTTCCCAGTACACATTCCCCTACCTCAGGAGCACACTCCTTCACACACATGCAGATTTTCATTATAGAGAAGTGGATGATTTAAGGTAGCCTTCAAATTACATGCAATTTTCAGGCATTAGTTATCACTACCACCTGTATTTTACAACTGATGAATATACATTAGTGTGTTCTTCTTTATTGAGATATAACTGACATATAACTTTAGTGTCAAGTGTACAACATGATGATTCAACATTTGTGTATATTGCAAAATGATCACCACAGTAACTCTAGTTAATATCCACCACCATACATAATTACAATTTGGTTTTCTTAAGCGGAGAAATTTTAGGGGCGCCTTGATGGTGCAGTTGGCTAAGTACCCGACTCTTGGTTTCAGCTCAGGTCATGATCTCAGGCTTGTGAGATAGCTCTCCATGTTCAGCATGGGCTCTACTTGGATTCTTTCTCTCCCCACCACCCTCCCCACAAATAAATAAATAAATCTTAACCAAAAAAAAAAGAGAGAGAGAGATTTTAAGATTTACTGAGTAACTCTTTTTTTTTTTATTGATAATGATTTTTTTTTATTATATTATGTTAGTCACCATACAGTACATCCCCGGTTTCCGATGTAAGGCTCGATGATTCATTAGTTGTGTATAACACCCAGTGCACCATGCAATACGTGCCCTCCTTACTACCCATCACCGGCCTATCCCATTCCCCCACCCCCCTCCCCTCTGAGGCCCTCAGTTTGTTTCTCATACTCCATAGTCTCTCATGTTTCATTCCCCCTTCTGATTACCCCCGCTTTCTTTATCCCTTTCTTCCCCTACTGATCATCCTAGTTCTTATGTTCCATAGATGAGAGAAATCATATGTTAGTTGTCTTTCTCTGCTTGACTTATTTCACTTAGCATTATCTCCTCCAGTGCCGTCCATGTTGTAGCAAATGTTGAGAACTCGTTCTTTCTGATAGCTGAGTAATATTCCATTGTATATATGGACCACAACTTCTTAATCCAGTCATCTGTTGAAGGGCATCTCGGCTCCTTCCACGATTTAGCTATTGTGGACATTGCTGCTATGAACATTGGGGTGCATATGGCCCTTCCCTTTACTACGTCTGTATCTTTGGGGTAAACACCTAGTAGTGCAATGGCTGGATCATAGGGTAGCTCAATTTTTAACTTTTTAAGGGACCTCCACACTGTTTTCCAGAGTGGCTGTACCAACTTGCATTCCGACCAACAATGTAGGAGGGATCCCCTTCCTCCACATCCTCTCCAACAATTGTTGTTTCTTGCCTTGTCTATTTTTGCCATTCTAACTGGCGTAAGGTGGTATCTCAGTGTGGTTTTGATTTGAATTTCCTTGATGGCTAATGATTTTGAACATTTTTTCATGTGTCTGTTAGCCATTTGTATGTCTTCATTGGAAAAGTGTCTGTCCATATCATCTGCCCATTTTTTGATTTGTTTATTTGTTTCTCGTGTATTGAGTTTGAGAAGTTCTTTGTAGATCTTGGATACCAGTCCTTTATCTGTAGTGTCATTTGCAAATATCTTCTCCCATTCCGTGGGCTGCCTCTTAGTTTTTCTGACTGTTTCCTTGGCTGTGCAGAAACTTTTAATCTTGATGAAGTCCCATAAATTCATTTTATCTTTTGTTTCTCTTGCCTTTGGGGGTGTATCATGAAAAAGATTGCTTTGGCCGATGTCGTAGAGGTTGCTGCCTATGTTCTCCTCTAGAATTTTGATGGATTCCTGTCTCACATCGAGGTCTTTCATCCATTTGGAGTTTATTTTTGTGTATGGTGTGAGATAGTGGTCAAATTTCATTCTTTTGCATGTAGCTGTCCAATTTTCCCAGCACCATTTATTGAAGAGACTGTCTTTTTCCCACCGGATGTTTTTTCCTGCTTTATCAAATATTAGTTGCCCAAAGAGCCGAGGGTCCATTTCTGGGCTCTCTGTTCTGTTCCATTGGTCTATGTGTCTGTTTTTGTGCCAGTACCATGCTGTCTTTGTGATCACAGCTTTGTAGTACTGCTCGAAATCCGGCATTGTGATGCCCCCAGCTTTGTTTTTCCTTTTCAACAGTTCCTTGGAGATTCGGGGCCTTTTCTGGTTCCATACAAATTTAAGGACTATTTGTTCCAGTTCTTTGAAAAATGTCCTTGGTATTTTGATCGGGATAGCATTGAAAGTGTAGATTGCTCTGGGTAGCATGGACATTTTAACTATGTTAATTCTTCCGATCCATGAGCATGGAATATCTTTCCATCTTTTTATGTCTTCCTCAATGTCTTTCAAGAGTGATTTATAGTTTCTAGAATATAGGTCCTTTACGTCTCTGGTTAAGTTAATTCCAAGGTAACGTATGGTTTTTGGTGCTTTGTAAATGGGATGGATTCCCTAGTTTCTCTTTCTTTGGTCTCGTTATTCGTGTACAGAAATGCAACTGATTTCTGAGCATTGATTTTGTATCCCGCCACATTACTGAATTGCTCTATAACTTCTAATAGTTTGGGAGTGGCTTCTTTTGGGTTTTCCATATAGAGTATCATGTCATCTGCGAAGAGAGACATTTTGACGACTTCTTTGCCGATTTGAATACCTTTAATCCCTTTTTGTCGTCTGATTGCTGTTGCAAGTACTTCTAGTACTATGTTGAATAATAGTGGTGAGAGTGGGCATCCTTGTCGTGTTCCTGATCTTAAGGGAAAGGCTTCCAGCTTTTCCCCATTGAGAATAATATTTGCAGTAGGCTTTTCATAGATGGCTTTTGTGAGATTGAGAAATGTACCTTCTATTCCTACACTCTGAAGGGTTTTAATCAGGAAAGGTTGCTGTATTTTGTCAAATGCTTTTTTCGGCATCGATTGAGAGGATCATATGGTTCCTGAGTCTTTTCTTGTTGATATGATGTATCACGCTGATTGATTTGCGAATATTGAACCACGCTTGCATCCCAGGTATGAATCCCACTTGATCGTGATGGATAATCCTTTTAATGTACTGTTGGATTCTATTAGCAAGTATCTTGTTGAGGATTTTGGCGTCCATATTCATTAGGGAAATCGGTCTGTAATTCTCCTTTCTGAGGGGGTCTTTGCCTGGTTTGGGGATCAAGGTAATATTGGCCTCATAGAATGAGTTTGGTAGCTTTCCTTCTGTTTCTATTTTTTGAAATAGCTTTAGGAGAATCGGTATTATTTCTTCTTTGAATGTTTGGTAGAATTCCCTAGGAAAACCGTCCGGGCCTGGAGTTTTGTTATTTGGAAGGTTGTTTATCACTGACTCAATTTCTTCATAATTAATTGGCCTGTTTAAGAAATCAATTTCTTCCTGTTTCAATCTTGGTAGTTTATAGGTTTCCAGGAAGGATTCCATCTCTTCCAGATTGCTTAGTTTATAGGCATATAGCTGTTGATAAAAATTTGTAATAATCCTTCCGATTTCAATGGTGCTCGTCGTGACCTCTCCTTTTTCATTCATAATTTTAATAATCTGGGTCCTTTCTCTTTTCTTTTGGATAAGTGTTGCCAGTGGTCTGTCAATTTTATTGATTCTCTCCAAGAACCAGCTTCTAGTCCTGTTGATCTGCCCTACTGTACTTCTGGTTTCTGCTTGATTGATTTCAGCTCTAATTTTGGTCAGCTGCTTCCTCGTGCGTGGATTAGGCCTGTCCCTCTGTTGCTGTTCCAGCTTCTTGAGGTGAGAATATAAAAACTGCATTTTAGATTTTTCTATTCTTTTGAGTGAGGCTTGGATGGCTATGTATTTCCCCCTTAGGACTGCCTTTGCAGTATCCCATAGGTTTTGGACTGTTGTATTTTCATTCTCATTGGTCTCCATAAATTGTTTAATTTGATTTTTGATTTCCTGGTTTATCGAGTCATTCCTGAGCAGGATGGTTCTTAGTCTCCAAGTGTTTGAGTTTCTTCCAAATTTTTCCTTGTGGTTGAGTTCCAATTTCAGAGCGTTGTGGTCTGAGAATATGCAGGGGATAATTTCAATCTTTTGGTATCGGTTGAGACCTGTTTTGTGTCCCAGAACATGGTCTATTCTTGAGAATGTTCCATGGGCATTAGAATAGAATGAGTATTCTTTGGTTCTGGGGTGTAGTGTTCTATATATATCTACGAGGTCCAACTCGTCGAGTATGGCATTCAAAGCCTTTGATTCTTTGCTTAGTTTTTGCCAGGGTGTTCTGTCTATTTCTGATAGTGGAGTGTTGAGGTCCCCTACTATTAATGTATTTTTATTTATATGTCTCTTTATTCTGGTTAAGAGTTGGCTTGTGTATCTTGCTGCTCCCCTGTTGGGGGCATATATATTTATAATTGTCATATCCACTTGTTGAATACTTCCTTTAAGAATAATATAGTGCCCTTCTGCGTCTCTAACTATAGTCTGTAGTTTAAAATCCAATTTATCTGATATGAGAATTGCTACCCCAGCTTTCTTTTGAGGTCCATTTGCGTGAAAGATGGTACTCCATCCCCTTACTCTCAGTCTGAATGCATCTTTGGGTTCGAAATGAGTCTCTTGTAGACAGAAAATGGATGGGTCATTTCTTTTTATCCGATCTGCAACCCTGTGGCGTTTTATGGGAGAATTTAAGCCATTAATATTAAGGCTGAGTACTGAGAGATATGCTTTTAATGATGCCATGTTGCCAGTAAAGTCTTTGTTTGTATTGGCTGTGACTTTCTGTTCTGTATCACTCTTGGGGCCTTTTCACTTTTATAGAACCCCCTGTAATATCTCCTGTAGGGCTGGTTTCGTGGTTATGAAATTGGTTAGTGACTGGCGATTCTGAAATGTCTTTATTTCTCCATCAATTCTGAATGACAGCCTTACTGGATAAAGGATCCTTGGCTGCATGTTTTTCTCTGAAAGAACTTTAAAAATGCTCCCCCAGCCCTTTCTCTCATTCCAGGTCTGTGTAGACAGGTCTGACGTAATTCTGATGCCTTTGCCTTGGTACGTGAGAAATTTCTTTGCCCTGGCCACTTTCAATACTGTATCCTTGGATCTAATATTTGCGAAATGCACTATGACGTGACGTGACGTAGGTTTGTCGTGGTTGAGCTTGGGAGGGGTCCTCTCTGCCTCTTGGACACGAATGTTTGTTTCCCTTGCTAGATTAGGGAAGTTTTCAGCTACAATTTGTTCAAATATCTCTTCTAGACCTCTGTTTTTCTCCACCCCCTCGGGGATGCCGATGATTCTAACATTGGATCGTTTCATTGAGTCAGTAATCTCCCGTAACCTACATTCGTGGGCGTGGATTTTTTTAAGACCATCTTCTATTTTCATTTTTTCCTCTATTAACCAATCCTCCAATTCACTAACCCTTTCTTCTGCTTCGGTGACCCTGGCCGTCAGAGCCTCTAGTTTTGCCTGCATTTGGCTCATAGAATTTTTAATTTCCGTCAAATTCGCTCTCATTTCTGTCCTTAGGGATTCTATATTCTCAGTAACCTTTTCGTTAATACTTTTTTCAATCTGCTCATCATTTTGACCATCGTTACTCTGAATTCCATTTCTGATAATTTGGTTACATCCATATCCATTATTTCTGTGGCAGAGGCCACAGACTCACTGTCTTTTCTTTGCTGGGGGGGGCTTCTCCTTCTTGTCATTCTGATGAGGAGAGGTTGTGGGGTTGTCCAGAGCCCAAATTATTGACTGGGTCCCAGGCCATGCCCCTTGTTTTATAGGGATCTTAGGGATGTGGGCTTCTTCTTTAAAGATTTTATTTATTTATTTATCTGAGAGAGAGAGACAGTCAGCAAGAATGGGAACAGAAGCAGGGGAGTGGGAGAGGAAGAAGCAGGCTCCCAGCAGAGGAGCGCGATGAGCGACTCCTTTCCGGAACGCTGGGATCACGCCCTAAGCCAGAGACAGGCGCTCAATGACTGCGCCACCCAGGCGCCCCAGGTTGTGGGCTTCTTGATTTTTCAGCCTGCCTTCTGTGTTCTGGGGGAGGGGCCTGCCACGCCGATACTCAGGCAACCCTGTTTGGGTAGAGTCTCCGTGTCCCCCGCGAGGGGGGATGGGGATGGGCACACCGTGAGCCGGTATTTCCAGGCTTTTGTTCTCTGGCGGCTTTCCCTGGCGGTCGGCTATGCCTCTTCTGAGAGTCAGAGCAGCAGCGGCCGAATTTCAGCCTCTGTCTCAGAACAGAGGGATTGCGGCCCGTTCTCCACTGATGTTCTGGCCACTTTAACTCTGTTACTGTTGGTGCTGCTCAACCCTGCAGCGTCCCGGGATTTGCGCCCCACACCCGGCGTCCCAGCCCTCACTTCCAGGGCCGGCGCGTCTCTGTCCTTTGTGTTTCTAACGCCGCCAGCCGCCCCACGCGCTCCCGGGTCTCCCGGTCTCAGTCTATGCCCGGTGAGCACACCGCGATTCCGGAGTTCCGTGAGAAGCCTGGTGTCGCGTGCACCCGGTTCAGGGTCTCAGTCTGCTGTTTCACGGGTGCCGACCGCGAGTCCGCCCGCTCCCCGGTGCAGGTGGCCCGCCAGCCGCCCCGCGCGTGCTCCGGAAGCTCCCGGTCTCAGTCTGGATCCCGTGAGCACACCGGGATTCTGGTGTTCCATGAGAAGCCTGGTGGCGCACGCTCCCGGCTCACCGGTCTCAGTCGCTCTCCCGCGGGTGCTGTCCATGGGTCCGTCCGCTCCCCCGTGCAGGTGGCTGCCGCTTCCCGGCGCCCAAACGCGGTGGCTCCCTCCCTGTTCCGTTTATCTTCCGATACCTTTGCGCGGTTTTACGGCTCCCCTCTTGGTACCTCAATACTCAGCGCTGGAGATGTTCATTTGTAGAGTTCCAGATGTATCTTCCTGCGTCTCAGGCTGATTCCGTGGTTATTTAGGCTGATCTGTTACCTATCCAGCTCGACTCAGGTGACCGGCTGAAAAAGGGGTCCCCTACTCCTCTGCCATCTTAATTCCCTGACTACTGAGTAACTCTTAGTAACTTTCTTTTTTTAAAGATTTATATATTTTAGAGAGAGAGTGAGTGAGCATGGGGCAAAGAGGTGTAGAGGGAAAGGGAGAGAGAGAATCTCAAGCACACATTCTGCTGAGCATAGAGCCTGATGCAGGGCTCGATCTCATGACCTTGAGATCATGACCTGAGCTGAAATCAAGCATCAGATGCTCAATAAACTGAGCCACCCAGGCACCCCTCTCTTAGCAACTTTCAAATACACAATACGGTATTATTAACTATAATCACCATGCTGTTCATTACATTCCCATGACTTATTTATTGTATAACTGCAAATTTGTACCTTTTGACACACTTCAGCCATTTTGCCCCCACCCCTCCCACGCCTGGCAACCATCAATCTGTTCTCTGAATCTATGATCCCATTGTTGTTTGTTTTAGATTCCACATATAAGTGATATCAGACAGTATTTGTCTTTTTCTGACTTGTTTCACTTAGCATAAGGCCCTCAAGGTCCATCTATTTTGTTGCAAATGGCAAAATTTCCTTTTTTTAATGGCTGAATAGTAGTCCATTATGTATAAATATGTTACACTTTCTTTATCCAGTTATTCGTGATGGACACCTAGATCTTTTGCATATGTTGGCTATTGTAAATAATTCTGTAATAAACATAGGGGTGCAGATTTTTTTCCGAGTAGTATTTTCATTCTCTTAGGTAAATAACCAGGGGTAGAATTGCTAGATCATATGGTAGTTTTCGTTTTAATTTTTGAGGAGCCACCATATTGTTTTCCATAGTGATTACACCAAATTGCATTCCCACTAACAGTACACAAGGATTCCTTTTTCCACATCCTCACCAATATTTGTTATATCTTTTGATAATAGCCACTCTAATTGTGGGGTGATAGCTCATTGAGGGTTTGATTTGCATTTTCCTTATGATTAGTGATGGTGAGTATTTTTTCATGTACCTGTTAGCCATCTGCATGTCTTCTTTGAAGAAATGTCTATTCAGATCTGCCTATTTATTTATTTATTCATTTATGTTTTGAGAGGGAGAGAGGTGGGGAAGGAGCAGAAGGAGAGAGAGAATCTTTTTTTTTTTTTTTTTTTAAGATTTTATTTATTTATTTGACAGAGAGAACCAGAGATTGCAAGTGGTGGTTGGGGGGGGGGGATGGCAGAAGGAGAAGCAGGCTTCCCTCTGAGTAGGGAGCCCAATATGGGACTGGATCCCAGGACTCCGGGATCATGACCTGAGCTGAAGGCAGACACTTAACCAACTGAGCCACCAAGCACCCCGAAAGAATCTTAAGCTGGCTCGACATCCAACATGGGGCTTGATCTCATGACCCTGAGATCACAGCCTGAGCTGAAATCAAGAGTTGGATGCTTAACTGACTGAGCCACCCAGGTGCCCCCAGATCTTCCCATTTTTCAATTAGATTGTTTGTTTTTTGTTATTGAGTTGTATAAGTTCTTCATATATTTTGGATATTAACCCCTTATCAGAAATATGATTTACAAATATCTTTTCCCATTCAGTAGGTTGTCTTTTTGTTTTGTTGACAGTTTCCTTCATTATGCAGAAGTTCTTTAGTTTTGTTTTTGTTGCTTTTCACAACTGATGGATGTACATTGGTATTTTCTTGCCTAAGAACTTCTGGTCAATGTAATTCCCACAAATGCAGCTTTTTTATATTTTAATAGTAACAGCATTCTTGAATTATTTAATCAGTATCATGTTTTTGTTTTGTCTCTTTTTGTCTGTGTTTGTGTTATCCTTATCCAAATACAAAAAAAAAAAAATGTGGTAAACTGGATTTTTGCTCTTAGCTACTTGGTGAATTAGGTGAAACAATTACAAACAAATCTATTGATTTTTTTTTTTAGCCTTTTTTTTTAAAAGCAGTTTTAGGTTTACAGAGAAATTGAATGGAAGGTATAGAGAGTCCCTGGATTTACTCTGTCCTGACAAATTAGTTTTCCCTTTTATTAGTATCTTGTATTGGTGTGGTATATTTGTTATAATCAACAAAACATTGTTATTAATTAAAAACCATAGTCTACATTATGGTTCATTTGTACAGTTTTGTGGGTTCTGATAGTTGTATAATGCTGTGTATCAATCCTTACAGTATTGGTACAAACAATATTTGTGTCTCTTCAAAATTGTATATTGAAACTCTAACCCCCAGTGTTATGATATTTAGAAATGGGGCCTCTCGGAGGTAAGAAGGGTTGGACTAGTTCATAAGGCTGGGAACCTCATGTTGAAATTAATGCCGTTATAAGAGGGAGAGGCACTCAGATTTCTCTGCTTACATGCACTAAGGAAGGCCATTTGAACATCACCAGTATGAGGGCACTCACCAGGAACCCAGCCATG
This sequence comes from Ursus americanus, assembly GCF_024610735.1. NCBI lineage: Eukaryota > Metazoa > Chordata > Mammalia > Carnivora > Ursidae > Ursus > Ursus americanus. The sequence continues at coordinate 31,307,642 of NC_142143.1, forward strand.
CTGCTACCCAGGTCTGGCTTCCAGCCTCCAGAACTGTGAGGAGTAAATGTTTGTTGTTGAAGCTACCCAGTCTATCCTAATCTGTTATGGCAGCCAGAGTAAACTAATACAAACATCATACACCTACAGTGCTCCACCTGTTCATCCTGCCCTCTCTCCCCCAAACTCCTAGCAATCACTCATCTTTTTACTATCTCCATATCTTGGCTTTTTTTCAGAATGTCATATAGTTGAAATCATCTAGTATGTAGGCTTTTTGGATTGGTTCCTTTTATTTAGCAATATACATTTAAAGTCCACCCATATCTTTATATGGCTTGATAGTTCATTCCTTTATATCGTTTATTAGTATCCTGTTGCATGAATGTACCACAGTTTATTCATCCATTCACCTATTGAATTCACCTGTTTGCTTATAGTTTATATTGGCTATGAATAACAGTGCCATAAACATTTGTATGCAGTTTTTTTTTTTTAATGTGGAGATAAATTTTCAAATCAGTTGCGTTATACCCAGAAGCATGAATGCTAGATTGTATAGTAAGAAAGGGGGATGAGGGATGGGCAAAATGGGTGAAAGGGAGTAGGAGATGTAGGTTTCCAGTTATGGAATGAATAAGTCACAGGCTTAAAAGGCAAAGCATAAGAAATATAGTCAATGGTATTTTCATAGTGTTGTGTGGTGACAGATGGTAGGGTAGAATATTGGATAGAGAGGTTGAATCACTGTGCTGTACACCCACAACTCATGCAACGTTGTGCATCAACTATACTCAAAGGAATGCTTAGGTTTTGTTAGAAGGTAGAGGAGGGACAGTAAAGTATCCTCCAGACAGAGAAGCTCCCCCCACCCATTAGTTTCAGGTGTACAACTTTGTGATTTGACAAGTTTATACATTATGCTCTGATCACCACAAGTGTAGCTACTATCTATCCCATTCCATTGCTATTACGATATCATTGACTGTATTCCTTATGCTGGGAGAAGCCAGTTGGAGACTTAATAATGAAGCAGGCCACTTGATACTGTTTATTGTGTTTTGTTCAGGGTAACTTACAGGATGAGGCTGATGGAAGATCTAGGCACTACACAGCTATTCTCTGTTAAGTCTGGACCTTAATCCGCAGTTTTTATAGTGTTAGGGGCCTTATGGTAAGGTCAAAGCATAGTTATCTAAAGTGGCACAACCTTCCCACATTCCAGTCAGGGCAGATATTAACCTCCAAGAGGCCTGGCACTTGTAGTCTGGGGGAGGTCATTGCATTGATATGAACAGGATGGAGGGCCAGCCATGGAGTCAGTGTTGTCAGTACTCCTACAGGTTTGTAGGAAACTGCTACTATGACATTTTGCATTCTCACCAAGAATGAATGAGTCACTATTCTACATTCTTCAAAACTGGTATTGTCTTTATTTGTGGGGTCAGGGGAGATGGGATTTGGCCGTTCAAACAGGTGCATAGTTGTATGTCTTTTTGTTTTAATTTACATTTACACAAAGACAAATTGTGTGTCTGAGCTCTTTTAATATGCTTACATGCCACATACAAATATTCTTTGATATGGTGTTTGTTCAGAACTTTTGCCCACTTCTTAACTATTTATTTGCTTTCATTTTGTTGACTTTTAAGAGTTCTTCATATTTAGGATAAAAACAAATATCCTCTCTCAATCTGCGGTGTGTCTTTCATTCTTTTAACTATACCTTTCACAGAACACAGAGTTTTAATTTTAATTAAGTCCAACTTCAAGGTGAGCAGAAAAAATCTCTCTCTTGCTTCTTGTCTCTTTTAAAAATTCACCTGGTTAATTCAGGCCCATAATGATAATGCCCATTATAAATAATGTAAAATCAAGTGATTAGGGACCTCAATTATATCTGCAAAATTCCTTTGCTTTATCACATAACCTAATCATAGGATTAATATACCATTATCTTCACAAGTCCTGTTTGCTCTTAAGGAGTGATATAACACAGGGTATATACATCAGGGGAGGAACTGTAAGGACCATCTTAGAATTCTGCCTACCACAATGTGCTTTTTGGCCTTCAATGACTTGCATCCTTCCAAATGCAAACTACATTCACCCTCTTTCAAGGTTCCCAAGAGTCTCATCCCATTATGACATCAGCTCACATTCCAAAGTTTTCATCCAATTCTAAATCTCATTAACTCAGAATCTCAAAGTTCAAAATTTTATCTTCTCAATGATATATAGATGAATTTTTAGGGTATAATCCATTAAGTGAAGCAATTTAGAGCACAATTCATTTCTTTCCTCATCGTAAGCTATATATGTCATTGAACTAAAGGCACATGAGTTTTCATTTGTTGGGTTTCTCAAACATTAGCCCAGAAACTCAATAATAGAGTAAGAAAGTTTCTGAAGTAGAATATCTATATTAATGGAAACTTCTTTGAAAAATGTTGACAATCCATTGAAATAGAAAGTCTACCGTAATAAAGACCTTTGAAAAATGTTTACAGAAGAAATATTTCACAAATAGCAGTGTAGTTTTCATATCCTTTTGGGAAAAAAGGGAAAGTTCCATTTCCATATATCATTTAATATTATTAAAAATTATTGATCCATTGATGTTAGAATGAAGAAGTAGGCCATTTAGTTAAATGTGTAATGTGTGTGAGGTTTTGTAACAAAGCCCAGAAATTCTTTTGATCTTACAGCTTTGTAAGGATGTATTTTCATTTTGATGCTCTAGTTTTAAATATGGGAATTATTTCCTTTTTTTCTGAAGAGTCCTAAGAATATGTCTATGTATCTACATTGTTTTAAAGTCAAAGAGTAGTATAAGACATACCAATAAAAAAAAAACAAAACAGGAAACTTGACCTTTCACTCCCCAGGGATAATCATTTTCAGTGCCTATACTTATTATATGTGGCATTTGCTTTGATATTTCTGTAGTTTAACATTTATATATTAGTTTATTCATTTTAGGTAACTATTGATTTCTGATTCTTAATCTACTAACCAGTAATGGTCTGTGTTGCTTTTATGATGGATGATTATATATATATATATATATATATATATATATATATATATATATATATATATATAATTCGTTTCATAAGGTGGTGTAACTGGATATTTAGTAAATGTTTTGAAATTTTTTCCATGTCAGTAGGTAATATTCTGGTAAAATTCTTTTAATTGCTGAATAGTACAATATGGGTCCTTCGGTATTTATTTAAAGAGTATCCTAGTGTTTGAAATTCACATTTCAGTCTAATCAATTCTTTAATTTGATTAGTGACACCTGTCTTATCTGTGGATCACTAGTCTGAAAAATTTAGTTATTAAGACAGTAGCTTAGAAACTGAGCCTTCTCAAAAATGCACCCTCCCCACCCCCGCCGCCGCCGCCATGCACACACATCATAGAATCTCTTAGGACACTTTTTTTTTTTTTTTTTTTTTTAAGTAGAGCTCAGGAAAAACCTACTCAGAAGTTAATTACTCATGAATTAGAAGAATTCTGAGATTGATGTGTTTCAAAATATACCTCCAGAGATAGACAGAAAACAGGAAGATTAAGAACTAAGAGTGTGACATCAAGAAAGAAGAAAGAAAATCTTGCAAATTAGAACTCAAAACCAGAAGAGTCAGAGATTCTTTAACTGAAAAGTAAATATCTCTACAGTCCTGAATAGCCCATCAATGTATCATTATCTTTCAATACGCAACACAGAATCTTTTTTTCTTTTCTAATTAGGACCAATAAACTGTAAGTAAAGGTAGAATTGATTTTGATAGCCACTGTTAAAGAATGAAAGAGATTTTTAAAAAAGTGAATGAAAGGGATTATATAATGTATCTTAGAGCTCCATATTTTAAAATCCAGTTTTTGCAACATTTTTGACACTTAGAAGATATTAGTTATCTGTTTGATAGTCAACATGTTTGAGAAATGGTAAAAAAATAGAAATATATTGGTCTCTGCCTCTGGTTCCTGCTAACATTTGCTCTTTGAACCCAGTTCCTGACACAGTGTTCTGCAAAAGTGCCCTTGTAACTTTCTGAGTGATAGGAGTGTCTGACACTGAGCTCCTAAATCCCTTGGAATTTCCTGGGTGATAGGAGTGTCTTTTGTTCTGATGAGGTGACTCTTGGTGGACCTGCTCTTTGATGGGAGCTGGTCACCAAAAAAACCAACACATGATTAGAAGTTTGGAACTTTGAGCCCCACCTCCCGTTCTCTGGAGAGGGGAGAGATACTGGAAATTGATGTTATGATTGATCATGCCTATCTGCTGAAGCCTCCGTAAAAAATCACTAAGCCACAGAGTTTGGAGATCTTATGTGTTGTTGAACACATCCATGTGCTGGGGTGGGGGGGCGGGGCACACTCTAACTCCAGGATGACAGACGCTCTTGTGTAAAAGACTCTTCCAGACATTGCCCTGTGTATCTCTTCATCAGGCTATTCATTTGTGTCCTTTAACATATCTTTTGTAACAAATTGGAATTAGTAAGTAAATTGTTTTCTTGAGTTCTGAGAGACATCCTAGGAAATTAACAAACCCAAAAGAGGGAGTCTTGGGAACTTCCAGTTTGTAGCCAAGTTGAACAGAAGTTATGGGTCACCTGGGAACACCCACTACTTGTGATTGGCATCCAAAGTAGAGACCAATCTTGTGGGACTGAGATCTTAACCTTGGGGTCTACACTAACTCTGGTTAGTGCCAGAACTGAATTGTAGGATACCTAGCTGATGTCAGAGAATGGGTCAGTATGGCGAAAACCTTCACACCACTTGGCTACAGACCTGTCAGTAGCGGAGGACAAACACAAGATTATTTTTTTGCGATGTAAAAAGAGCAGAGCAGAGGCTTTCAATAACCAATTCTGTATTTGGATCAAAATCAGCTCTAACATTGTGGATATAAATGAATGTCCCTAAATTTCAATCTTTTCAAAATTAGAATGCATGTATTGAGAAATATGGCTATTATACAAAATGTCCTGGCATATAGTAAACATTCAGTAAATGAATCCTATCATAATTGTTCACTGACATTAAATTCTTCACACTCTGATGACAATGGAATAAATGTGAAGCTGGGACAGAAAATAATTGCTGAAACTTTCTATTCACCTCATAAAGTTTGTAAGAGTTTTAGAATATGTGTTCACACATGATTCTTATCAATCTGTATTTCAAAATACTTAAAAAACCACGTATACATAAAACTAGACTATCTTCTTCTCCAAGGCTGAAGTAAATTACTGTATTTAATTATATTTGAGCAATTCAAAACACTTTGAAAGTTCCATTTCTGCTTAGCATTTTGTCCTCCACCTCAGATAAGCTTCTGTTTGGTTCTGTAATGTAGCAGTGAAGTCACAGACCAATTTACAGTGCTTTCAGGTTGGGTAGTTCACTTCAGTGAATGCCCACATGGGTATTCTGTCCAAACAGTGTGACTGCAAATGCAGCTGGCATGTCCACAAGAATATGGGATCATGAAGCTTGTGGTTTAATTACATCAAGCATAGAATTTGAGCCATTCTCTAATTTATTCTAAAGACACATCACTTTAATGGGGTTTCAATGAACTGTGTGCCAAAGGCATGGTGTTAAAAGCAAAATGTGCTGCTTTTTCTTTCCTCTGCAGAAGCAAAGGCATTGATCAAGCCTATGATTAAGTGCTAACTGAAAAACCGTCTTCCATAAGCATAAGCCCTCATTATATTTCCCTTTGATTACAAAGAAACTATTTGCCAAACCACTGTTTTTGGCTAAGCACTGACATACAATAAATGTAAACATGGTCAGGGAGTCTCTGCAGGTGAATTGACAAATGCAGGGAGCATAAACGTGTGTGTGTGTGTGTGTGTGTGTGTGTGTATCAGCTGTTTTCATCCAGTAATTATACATTGCCTGACATCAGTTGTGTCTGTATCAAGTGAGTAATCTGGGTAGATTTATGAATATGTGCATTGGATGGAGAATTTGAGAAGCACTGAATCATTCATTCCTTCACATATTCAACCATTAGGGCCCTGGTCCTATGCTAAAAGATGCAGATACAATGAGAGTGTATGTATATTTAGGACTATTTTTCTGAAGTTGAAGTTTTTGAAAGATCTCACGCTCATGATATATAGAAGAGTAATATTGAAGAGTTTAATCACAGAGCGTAGAAAAGGATAGCCTAAGAAAGTAACATTTGAGATAAAGGAAAATAGCAGTGAACCAACTAGCAAGACATGTGTGTCTACGTTTTGGTGACTCCATTTTACAGCTTCCTGGGAAAATCACCATTTAGAGATGCCTGCCCATGATAAAAAGGAATTATTCTTTTATATGGGGAAGGGCTTCTTTAAATTTGCCCCTCCTTGCCTTTTTTGTATCTTCTCTCATTTAAACATTTGGATAAATGATTCACTTAAAAGAATATAGAAATAAACTGGTAAACCTCTTGGGAAACTACTGCAATTTAAATCCACAGGTAATAATATTAAACTTTGAAATGGTTTCCTCAGAAGCTTTAGCTTTACTTTGTGCCTCTGAACTCCTGGCCAGGTAGAAATATAAAACAGCACACATAAAGGATCAATCTTTGTAAAGAATAAATGAAAGCAGTTTTCTCTGACAAACATTGTAATTAACTGAAACTTCGGGGGGGAAAAAACTTCCCTTATAACTTTCTCAACTGGCTTTTGCATTAAATTTGTGAATCTAGAAGTTTCAGAAGATAATTTAAATGAATGAGTTTCTCTAGCTACTTACATTTCTCCCTAAATGTTAGATTCATATAGTCTAAAGATCATGCAGATTTATAATTAGACCAGATAACATCTAAGAACGCACACCATTTTCTTTATAATCTTCATGAATTTAGAATTGCCATTTGGGAGAACATTAGGAATAATTTGTGCTTATAATATCCTTCCATTTAAATAGTATACTGCATGTTCCTATGCATCTTAATCACCATATGATTGTTTTGCATTAACAGGTTTGAAATTACAACTGTTTTTTAGCTCTTTATGAATTTGTATTTGATTAATTCCTTTCAAATACAAGCATAACTTTGATAAGATCTCGTAAGATTATCTGCCTCATTTTTTTAAAGCCTGGAGCCCCATCTAAAATTTACAATGTGGTCCTCTATTTGTTTTGTTTCGATTTAAGGTGTAACACATCATTATCTCTGTAACCCTTGTTTACCTAACGCTTACCAGCCCATCAACATTATAGGGAACCTGATTTGAGTGTTGTTTTGTGTCTACTATTAAACAGCCTTTTAAGAATGTCTGGTATTTAGCTGAGGGCATCTCACTTATGGTCATGAATAAGTTTATTACTGTTAAGTATCACTATTTGCCAAAGTGACAGACTTCTGAGGCCACAGACAGGATAAGTGAGAAGATCCATCCCTTCTTTGTGCTGTGTTGTCTTAGAGATTATCTAAACTGTACTGCTTGTTTCCACATAATTTACAGGATTTTTAATGAAACAGATCTTTCAAACATAATTTATAGTCTCCCTCTACTCTGTGAGGATTACTTGTCAGATGTGGGCTGGTACATAAGACACATCTGAGGTAAAGACCCAGTCTTCTAATCCAAATCACTGTCTCCGGTGCGTTCTTTTCCGGGTTTTAGCTGGCTTCATTGATTCCTGCTTTCCTTATGAAGAGTCCTTCAAAGAGGCTTTGACCTTGTAAGTAAATAAGCTTCTGGTGAGATCAGTCCATCAGCTCACTAGACACACCTAAACATGTTGGAATTTCAATTTGGGCTCAATCTGAGACTTTCACTAAATGCCTGCTATGTCTTAGACACCATATCTGACCCTAAGAGTTCAGAAATATGATACATAGCTCTTATTCTAAAGTCATTCAAAATCCCACTGGGGATTTTGTAAATAATGTAAATGTAAATAATTTGTAAATAATTTCAATACTGTGTGAAAATAATTTGTAAATAATTTCAATACTGTGTGAAAGTCACTATAATAGAAACATTCTATGGGGGTTCATAGAAGTTGATGGCTAACTTGCCTGTAATTATATTCAGGCTTAGTTTTGTTTGTTTTTAGTATTGTTTATCTGATAAGTGATCTGCTTCATCTAGGAGTCCCACAAAAATCTTAAATAATATCAAAGGACTAATTTATTTGGAAAGACATAGAGATAAACTGATTAATGCAACAACAACAAACGTGTTCATGTGTATGTGTGTGTGAATGGTTTTACTGCGTGCTGTGTTAAATAGTGTTCTCCCAGATCCATGTCCACCCAGAACCTCAGAATATTGACTTTATTTGGCAATAGGGGTTTTACAGTGTCAAAGAGGACCAGAGCTATGCACTAGTTAAATTAATAAAAACAGAGTTTATTCAGTAACTCTAGCAAAATGGGGAAAGAGACTTTAGGATAGAACAGAGCTCAGTTTTGAATATAGCAAGGATGAGTAGGGATATATAGCCAAGGAGCAGGGTGAGGGAGTCAGAGGATGGAAAACTGCTATGAGCAGATATCAAAGGGAAGGGGATGCTTGCTAAACCTACCTGACACAATTCTTGCTGAAGGCAGGACCGGGCGACCTGATATCAAGGATGGGGATGAGGACTTTGATCAGTTATTGAGAGATTCTACACCAAGGGTGGAGGTGGGGGATGACCTAGCAGGATTCTTTACTAAGCTTAGGCTGGGCAGCCAAAGAAGGATTTGGGCCAAGATTGAAGCCTAGTCTGGAAGAGATCTCAGAGGAACCGGACTAAAATTTGGTGGAGAGAGTTTTTGTCATCAGATGTAATTAAACAAGTTAAGATGAGGTTATACTGGATTGGGGGGGGATGCTGAAATTCAGTATGATTGGAACTCTTAAAAGAAGACAACAGAGACACAGCCACACTGGGGGAAATGTCATATAATTATGGAGGCATAGACTGGGAACACTCACGTACAAACCAAGGAACTCCCAAAGACTGCCAGCAACCACCAGATGCTGGAAGAAAGACAAGGAAAGATTGTTTCCTAAAGCCTTCAGAGGAAGCATGACCCTGCTAACATCTTGATTTTGGACTTCTAACCTCCAGAACTGTGAGAGAGTAAATTTCTGTTGTTTTAAGCCACCCGGTTTGTGGTAATTTGTTATGGCAGGCCTAGGAAGCAAAGTATTATGTTTACATGAGCTCAGGGACAGGGAGGATTGAAAAAGAAATAGGCACAGAACAAACAGTGCTTTCTGTTTTGGAGGGAGAGCAGAATGAAGCTGGAAATGGGGTATAGGAGAAGACTTCACACTGTACAGTGTCTTTTTTGGAGAGGGAGCACACTGTACTTTTTCTATATTTCTTTTATAAGGTGTTTCATCCGTTTTTCAGCTTTGTGTTTTCAGTAGTATGCAAATACAGCATTACCAAACAAAGAAAAAGAATATAGACAATGGACATGGGGAAAGTTTAAAGTTTTCTCAGAGGAAGGCTGAGAAAATGTACATGTACATCAGTTTAGTGACTATCACCGTGTTGGGTTAGGGTGCTGTGGCTTACTTCTTTACAATTGCTCAGAAACAGACCCTGAGGGATCATGGACATATGGAAGTGATGGGAAGCTTTTAGCTTTTTACATTTTCTGTATTAAAATCTTATTATTTTGGGTTCTATATTTAGTAGTTCCTTACGTATAGGCATAAATCTGACAGTGTATATTCAAAGGGGAAATGTCAGTGTTCATGGTCTCATTTTTGTAACATATCAGGTATCCCATCCACTGTGAAATGTAGAAGACAATACAGGTTCATTTAGCAAGTATTCTTCATCATAGGTCTTTTTTCCCTGCTAATGACACTTTGATACTATATCACTTAAACTATGAAATTAAATAGGTACGTACACAAATGATTTTTAGAATAACTAGACAATTATGTTATGAAGAAACGCTATATGGTTGAGCAAATAGAGCATTGACCTAGAAGTCAAGAGTCTGTGTCAAGAGTCATCTCTTTGTCAGATCTCTTAGTCTCAATATTTACATTTTAAGTTGGGTATCTTCACCATATATTTATGTGGGTTACTGTGAATATAAATAAAATAAATATTTGAACATTTACCTTCAAAGAAGAAAATATATACACTTACATGCTCTATGCAGGCAGAGATTGTTACCCATTTTGTTTACTACTGAATACTCAGTTCTTTGACCAATATTTTTATATATAGTTGCATTCAATAACTATCCATTCATAAATGAATAAATGGATGTAATAATGCATATGCTAATGCATAATTTAATTTCCACTAGGAATTATTATCTCTGCCTTTTGCCAAGAGTGCTAAGAAAATTATATAAATGACACTGACCCAGATATTCAAACACAGATGAAGTTCTGCACAATAGCATTCAGGTAAAATCATATTTTCAGAAAACCAAATTTTAGACTGATCTGATTGTTAATTGTTTTTTCACAAGGGTTTTTATTTAACTCATTAATTTATCTGCCTAGATGAAATAGAGACCAATTGTTATAGTTTGCAAATTTCCAGTTACTCGGATTAATTATTAAGGGTGTGATATTCTACGGAGGCATAATTGCACTGACATAATCTCTCAGTGTCCAAAAGACTGTATTTGGTGACTTACAATTTTTCAGCCTTTTAGCGTACCTATTTCACTGAAAATTACTTGCCCTCTCTTCTATGTTATTGCTCTTGCAGCTTGATTATGTTTTACTACAAACTATTAGGAATGCTGACATATTTATTAGACTTATGGAGCTTTAAAAAAGCATTTTTGAGATTCATGATGAATGTAAATGCATATGAACAAAACCCTCTGTTTTAACCATTCTTCTTCATATCTACATGTATGTGTATGTGTGGTAACATCTCATTGATTACTGGCTGTTAAAAAGAAAGCAAGCATGATATTTTTTACATAATTCTAGATTTAATAATTAGCTGTCTACTTTTTGATGCCATATTAGAAAATATAGTTACAGACTTTTGGTGGTTACATTATGTGCCAAAGATTAGAAAATTCAAAAAAAAAAGAAGAGAAAAATGAAAATAAATTCCATCTTTAACATCACTAGGATATGTAATACAAAAATTACAATGCTTAGAATGATTTCTGCCACTGCAGGAAAGACAAGTTCAAAGATAATCAGATAACTTTAATTTCAACGGTCTCTGGTTAGAGCTACAATGAGCTGTTGATGAGAGATCAAATGATTAAAAAAACAGACAAACAAACACACGAGAATTTCATCCTGACTTATCAAGGAAAATCAGCATTCATGAATTACTTGCTATACTCGCAGCCTCAAGTGAAAGATGACTGAATTGTTTTTGGACTAATGCACCACATGTGGCAGAGGAGCGTGGCTGAGGTCTAGCAAGAGCCTGGGACCCATGCTCGCCTCCTGTTGCTCTTGTCAGTTGACAGGGATCGAGGTGTAAGTGCCATAAAGAACACATAATTAGGCATGGCTTCTGACCCGGATATTAACAACACTTGTTAAAGGAAAAATGTTTCCTATGAGAGATACATCTTGTGGAAAGGTTTTAAAGAGTCCAGAGGGCTTCAGAATCAGACTTCTTAGGATGACCTTAGTCTCCCCTGTCAAATGTCATTAAGACTAAATTATTGCATTCCCTGGATAAAAGTTGATTCTCTTTTAATTACAGAATATAAGTTTCTTCATTGGTTAGCCTCCCTAAAAAGTTCAACCTGTTCCTTGGGCATTTTTCAGTAGATATATCTGCTTTTGCCTTAATATACTGGGAAATAACTAATATATAACTAATATATATCAGTTAATGACTGTGGACCATCTTATCATATTTTTCGTATAGCCAATTGTAATGGAAGATAGAGTTGACGAAGGAGTAGCCTGGTGAAAATGTTTTTGTTTTGTTTTGTTTTGTTTCCCCCCATAGGAAGAGTTAACTATTTAGATGCGGGGAAGAAAATGCAAAAATATGTAAATACTTTTTGAATGAAAGCTATATCTCTATATAGTTAATATTATATTTCTTTCTATATCGAAGATAAAAAAAATCATGAAGTAAAAAATTATTTCATAGAGGATTTTAATAACAATTTTTCTTCTTTATCCATTAAGACCAGGGTGTATGTGTATGTACATATATACACATACATATATACACATTTTATTTTGTATATTACTATATGTGTATACATATATACACATTTTATTTTATATATAATGTATATAAGTTACATATTTTTTCTGGGAAGAAATATATGCATGTATGTCTATCTATATTTATCTATCTTCTTATTTCTTGGAATCAGCTTCACTTCATCACGCCCTTATCAACATGTCCATAGGAGGCTGAATGGCCAGTATAGAAGCTATTGCAGGTGATACCTGAGTTGAATATGATATTAAAACATGCACATCAAGTAGTTGGGTCTCTTGGAATTGGCCCCTCATACTCCCTTTGTACAGCTAATCCATCTAAAAACACATCAAACTTCTTGCCTTTGTTGTTCTTGCTTGAAATTTTACCTAATACATTTTGCATTCTTTTAGAAATAGGAACATAAATCCCAATAGAAATAGAGTAATAGAAATAATTTTGAAAGCATGTTTTGGACACTTCAGTGATAATACTGGTTTCCTACTATAATTAGACTTTATTAAGTTCTTCTACTAAATCAAAATTCACCTAAAGATTCTTAAATTCTTTTTTTTTTTTTTACTAAACTCACATTTGACAAACCTGAACAATTATCTGCAATGAAAACAATCAAATAGTGTTTTAAGTTGGAGTGCTAATAACATGATATATACTTAATTTAAGAATTATGGTTGAAGTCAAAATACATTTAGAAAACCCATATCAGGAAGAAATACTTCTTGTTAGAAAAGGCAAAACATGAATAAAACAATTAAACTCAGGTCATTGCAGTAAAATGGATTTTTACAGAATTTAAATAAATATACCACAAAAGGAACTTCACCACAAAGGGGAAAATATCTTTTTTTAATGAAACATTTCTCACATATCAATGCGGAATAGGTGGGAAAATCTGAGATAAGGTGAAAATACGTTGAAGACTAGATTATCAGTGTGACATTCAACTTCAGTCCACAAGCACACTATTTTTCTTAATTTTTAAGAGGAAAATTAATGTTCATTGAGAACTTAACTATTTTCTGGGTGGTGTGCTCTACAATTTCCTTGGGGTTGCCATGGTGGTCCCTCTTTTTAAAAATGTAAAGTGTACCTGGTAGTGATAACATATCTCAGTAATTATCAGATTTCTTTTCCTTAGGAGACTGGTGGGGAGTGGAGTTCCCTGGGGAGGAATAATGGGAGAAGAAAATAAAGAAATAAAAAGCACACTCAGACAAATTTTGAGCTTGAATCTCATAGATTAAGTGGGTAAGAATCTAGATTCTCCATCAGTGAAGAAAATTTCATATGACTATATATTTTCAATGGCATTACTAAAAGATGAGGGAAACCTATGAACAATGTTAATTTCTTATTGCATGATAAATATTTCACTCAGCATTTTCTTTTGTTAGTCTTCAAATTATGTGCATTTTTCATTTTTGCCATCTTAGAAATTGTTAACACATGCAAGAATTTTGTATTAGGTGCTGGAATCTTTCCGAGCAATATGGGACCTAGTAGATGGGATTCCAGGAATAGGCAAACTGCAAAGTAGAGCCCGCTTGTGTTAATGGATGGGGAGACAGAATCAAGGGTAAAGGTGGCTTGGAAGCTGAAGAAACAACCCAAAGATCTAACCCACAGGCCATTTGTAGAGGCTAAAGAAATCAAAGCAAATAAATGTATGTCCAGGGTTGACAAATGGGGAAAAGTAAGTTGTAATGAATAGAGGGTGGACTTGAGGTTATCCTTTTGTAAAATGCCATTAGTTTATCTTATCCCCTGTATTGTTAAAAGCATAGTCAAAAAAAGGTTGAGTTGACTTTGCTATGCTTTCAAGTTCTAGAAATGTTTTTATGTTCATAGATTTGTCCTGATATGCAGCCCTGGGCAAAATTTTTCAGCCTTTCCAAAAATGAGATTATTAATCTGTAAAACAGGGACATAATACTTAGTGTTCTTAAAAGGATTATATAAATGCTTATAAAGTGTTTAGCATAGTGCCTAAAAAAGAAACTTGTTAACTGTTATTTATTGTTATTAAGTCACATAATAAATTGTTCAATTCCCTATAGTTTAGTTCTATAATCAGATTTAATCTGTATAACATTTTATTCCAGATCTGTTAGTTTCAGATACACTGAGATCTATACTGGCTTTATGAACAATTTAACTGTAATTTACTTCTGTCTCCAAGTAATATGTTTTCTTTCCTTTAAAAAAATACATTTAAGTGAATATATTTGTTAGCATAAATGGGCTTAAATTGATATACTAAAGGAAAGAAGATTGACAATAAAAATACTTCCTTTTAATATTAATAGGAAATGTCATTAAGTAACACTAGTCAAACACATGTGAGATTTTATTTTAGCTAGAATGATAGGTTATGTTACTTATGCTTTTTATTTCTTCCCTAGAATGAGCCATCAGGGCATTTTGGTTATGGTTAAATTTTAGCAGAAACTGAAAAATGATACTGTAGAGGTTGGATTCATAGAACTGTGGGTCCACAGATGCATTATCAAAATGTTCACAAGTTTCTATTAGGCCTTTCCCCCCAAAAAACAAAATTTGGATTAATGTGTCATTTGCTAACTAACTACTGGCAAACAATAATATTGAAACCCACTCTTGAGGTTAGGGGAGCCTTCTATGATTCATTCCAGCAAACAGATCAATAAAAAGATACAATCTTTATGCAAAGGTTGGTGGTTAGCCAGGAAACAAAGGAAGCATTCTGGCTAGTTATTATGGAAACTGCTTAAAAATTGCAGATGCCCTAAATTTATAGCTTCTGCCGTTTTCTGTATCACTTCGCAGTTCACAGCTCAAGAGAAGATGCCATTGCTTAATGGCAGAGAGTTATGTTTGGGTTGCATTTTCCTTTGTGGAACAGAATTAGCACTCTAGGAAATACAAAATTATGTTTGGTCGGCCTGGTAGCTTCTAAAATGTAGAAAAACATACAAAATTAAGGTACAAAGGGAAGGTAATGTAGAAAAAATAACAAGTTTGTAAATAAGTAAACCTTTACAAACAGGATGTCTATTTCGAGACATTGTATTTTTTGTCTGTGACGTGCCTCCCTTGAATAAGCTGCCTCTTTACCTAGGTGTCTGTCACCTTGTTACTGAAAACCAAGACTTTAAAACATGTCTTTAAAAAACAAATTCAGTCTCCTTATGAAGATCTCATTTCTGAACACTCATCTTCTTTTTCTTTTTAATCTGTATTAGCAATGTTACGGGTGCTTTTTCCTCAATAATCTGTTTCCTTTTTAGTCAATTTCAATGTGGAAGTTTTCCAAGAGAAGTGTATGTTCATTTTTCATTGCATAAAAAATTTTAAAAAACACAAAAAATTTTTAAAGTTAAAGTGGTCTGCAAGACTACCATAGTATATACTGCTTTATTTCCAACATTTCAGAAAATATCAGTGATCTAGAGCAGAGGTTGGCTAACTTGTTTAAGTGTCAAATAGAAGTATTTTCGATTCTGTGAGCCTTGTTGTCTGTCACAATGCACTACTACAGAAGTGCAAAAGGGGTCATTGACAATAGAGAGAACGGGTGGCTCCGTTACAATTAACATTTATTTACAAAATTAACATTTATTTACAAAAACAGGTCATAATTTTTTCTGATCTATAGAATGAAGGGCTTATCCCACATATCAAAAATTGCCTCATTAATATTGTATCTTCTTCAAATCAGTTTTTTATGAATTGAAGTTAAGTAGATATAGATAACGGATAATTGTGTGTGTGTGTGTGTGCGCGCGTATGTTTGGTATGTATGACCTGCATTTTTAAAAATCTGGATTAGGTCCAGGGGCGCCTGGGTGGCTCAGTCGTTAAGCGTCTGCCTTCGGCTCAGGGCGTGATCCCGGCGTTCCGGGATCGAGTCCCACATCGGGCTCCTCTGCTGGGAGGAGCCTGCTTCTTCCTCTCCCACTCCCCCTGCTTGTGTTCCCTCTCTCGCTGCTGTCTCTCTGTCACATAAATAAATAAAATCTTTAAAAAAAAAAAAAAATCTGGATTAGGTCCAGTTTTCAGTTTATCAGTCGCCTTCTGACTTGCTTTTATATAGTGCAGGTAAACAATTCCGACAACATTCCAAAAGCAAAACCTGAAATTAATATAACATAATTTGGTCAGTGGTATGCCACTTTTATTAAAGAATAAGCTGTTAAAAATAAATTCAAAATTACATGCTAAATATTACCTTTTATTTTCTATATATTTTCATGGTTATATTAAAACATCATTTATGTAACTCTCTAAGACAGATATATATATATATATATATATATATTATTAGATAAAATACTATATTACTAACCTCTCAAATAATAAAGGATGAGGTTGTTTATGCTTTGATAAATTGGCCAAATCAAATAAAGAGATGAAGGGGATCAAGACGATTTATGGAAATAAAATTGTGTATGATTTGGTCCAGGGTGAACTTTCCTTTGGTCAGTCATGTGTAATTAGTTGCAACTCAGCAAAAGCACTTAGGATGTAGGCACCTTCATATCTGGACACAGGTATGTTTCTTTGGAGGAAAAGGCAGCAGAAGTTGGATGAGGTCATGCTGCAAACAGATTTATATCCTTATTTAACCCGTGATAAATCTTAAATATTATGTTGGACTCTCAAAATTCTACTTCAAGAAAGATATATATTACATGTAAATATGTACCTGTTTTTGTGGTTAAAAATTTTTAAACATATACTTTCCTAAGAAGTACTATTTGGTTTCAATATCAGAAAAAATAATTTGCTATATGGTTGAGTGGTAGGATGGTAGAAATATTATAGTATAGGACTTCTTTTATTCTTAAAATATCTATCTATACCTGTATCTATCTATCATCTATCATTTGATTCAACTATGTATATGTGTGTGTGTGTATATATATATATGTATGTATGTATCTGCCTGTTATTTAATATAAGAGAAATAACTTATATAAGATAAATAATTCATGGGTATAAAATGCTTTTCAGTTTCTTCACAATCTCATTTTATCATTAAATTAATGAAATCAAAATTGATACAGTGGTATTGTAAGTATTTAACACAGAAAATTAAAATTCAGAGGAATTAAATAACTTTGCCAAATTTACTTGGCTGCTGAATTCAAAACCCAGTATTTGAACAAGTATTTTAATTCAATATTTATTCATTCATTTATTCAGTAAATACTTATTGTGATCCTGGAGAATATATTTGTAAGTTATGTAATCAAAGTAGATTAGTATCAAAAAATATCAGGAAATTAATACAAATCACTAAGAAAAGTACAAACAGTCCAAGGGAAAAAAATGGCATAAATTGGTATCTCAAAAAAAAACAACAACAACAACAACAACAACAAAGATATGCATATGGACAAGAATATATGAAGAGGTATTTAACTTCATTAGTATTCAAGGAAATAAAAATCAGAGCCACACTGGGATAATATTGTATATCCATTTTACTGGCAAAAAATACAATATTATATTGAAAAATAAATCTGGCAATAAATGTTGAGGAGGATATAGATCACCGCGATCTGTTCATAGTGGGAGTGAAATGATATATCCACTTTAAAAAAATGTGGTGCTATGGTTTAGCATGATCTCATAATTTTAAATTTATACCTGTACTTGTCTTTAGCAATTTAACTGAAAGGTATCTATTCAAGAGAAATAATTTCCCTTGCGCTCCCTGAGACATGCGTAAGGATGTTTATAGCTCAGAACTCTCAAAAGCAAACTCCCAGAAAAAGAATCAGGCATTCATAAACAAAAAAATAACTTAAAACAACAAAAAATAGGTGTGCATTTGCACAATCGAATATTATATATCATTCAAATGAACAAAAATAGGGGCACCTGGGTGGCTGGTTGGTTAAGTGTCTGCCTTCAGCTCAGGACATGATCTCAGGATTCTGGGATCAAGCCCCACGTTGGGCTCTGTGCTCAGTTGGGAGTCTGCTTCTCCCTCTGCCCCGCCCCCATTCACCCCTGCTCATGCTCACTTACACTCTCTCTCTCTTTTTCTCAAATAAATAAAATATTAAAAAAAAAGAAAATGGACAAAAATATAGACAATTCTTAGTAAATAAAATAGTTCAACAAATACATAGAAAATTATACTCTGTGGCATTTTCATACTTTTTCATTATTAATTAGTTATAGAAACATGATGTCTCTTGACTAAATCCTAAAATAGATTCAGGGTATAATTAGAGGAAATGGAGATTGTATTTATGTGCATGCATATATGTCAAAACCTTAAAAATATAGTTACAAGAAACTGATACTCTAGCTAGCCATTCTAATTGTTCTAAACACATGCCAAAGAAATTCCACATATTCCAAAGAAAATTAAAGGGTCCACGTACACATTACCTAAAAATAACTCTCAAGCATTTTTTTCCCAGTTCTTTTGAGGTTTTTTTTTAGTGTCAGGGTTTTTATACAGAAGCAGTTTAAAACAAATTCTAGTTATCATGTCATTTCACCTGTAAGTAATTCACATATTTATATTTAGAAACCATCAACAGCTTCTTATGTAATACAGTGCATTATAATAATTTATAAAATTATAATTTTTGGTATAACCTAGTCTATTTTCAAATTTTCCCACTTTTCCCAAAATTTAATATTTGACTTTTTTTTAAAAGAAGATTTTATTATTTGGCAGAGAGAGAGTATGTGAGCGCAGGTAGGCAGAGTGGCAGGCAGAGGGAGAGGGAGAAGCAGGCTCCCTACTGAGCAAGGAGCTTAAGGTGGGAATGGATCCCAGGTCATGCTTTTGAATTGGATAACTCAATATTATTAAAATATCATGAGTTTGGATATGAATATCTGTTATCCCCATTATGAACTACAGATTCAATGCAATTCCAATTAAAATACCAGCAAGTGGTAATGACCATGTAGTCAACACTATGCACTACTGAAATCAACTGTAGTACCAGACAAGGTATGAGGTGATAATTTCCAGGCACTAGACAGGACATTTCAGAGGACTTTTACCTTTAAAAAAAGGGAAACACACAAGGTAAGGCCAAGGTAGCCTTTTGATCACTTTGTCTCTTCCTTGATACTCTTTCATACAATAGAATAAAGAGTGGGAAGTGAGAGATTCCACTTTCTGATATATACACCCTAGTGAGATCCCCTCCCCTTAAGAGGATTACTTTTATTGAACAGAAAACAGCAATGGGATGATGTCACATGATGTGATTAGGTTAAAAATGACTTCTACCTTCCTAGCCAACTCTCTCTATAGCCTTGTTGACTTGTACAGTTTGATGAAGCAAGCTGCCATATTGGGAATACCCATGAGGCAAGATATGGATGCAACCTCTGGCCAAAACGCAGCAGAGAACTCTGGCCCTCAGTCTACTGCCAACAACCACATGAGCTCATGTGGATTCCTCCCCAGTTGAGACTTTAGGTGACTTTAGCCAAATGACATCTTGATCGTAGCCTGTGAGAGACCCTGAAACAGAAGATGTTGCAAAGCTTCGCCTGGATACCTAACCCATAGAAACTATGGCAAAACATATGTGTTGTTTTAAGTTTCTTGATAATTTGTTATGCAGCGAATTATAACCAATACACCTCTCAGGTACACCTGGGACATTCACTAAGATATATTCTGGGCCATAAAACAAACCTCATAATATTTAAAAGAAGAGAAATCATACCAAGTATGTTTACAGAACATAATGGAAGTAAATTAGAAATCAGTAACAGAGAGATGTATGATTAAATGTTCAAATATTTGGAAATTAAGCAATACATGGAACAAAGGAAATATGCAGGGAAATTAAACATATTTTGAATTAGATGAAAATGAAAATTTGTGTATAAAAATTTGTAGGATACAGTTAAAACCATGTTAAAAGAAAATTGGTGACATTAAATATGTGTGTATATATCCAGAATCCTAAAGAACTTGTCGAATTCAAGTTCAACAGGAAATGAATGAATGATGAATGAATGAATGAATGAATGAATGCAATAAATACGGTCAAAAGCCCTGAAATCATTCTTCACAAGGGAGACAAATCACCAATGAACACTTGGAAAGGTGATCAACTTTATTAGTGATAAGAATAAAGCCAAATATAACATGCATAATAAGATCCCACTAGACTGCCATTTGAATGGCTAATACAAGAGTTTACTACCTCAGATGATACAGTCACTTTGGGGAAAGGTTTACAATTCCTTATAAAATTATACATAATTATATCTACTTCTATTTTTCACATCTGTAATGAAAACATATAGCCCATAAAAAAACTTTTAAGAAAAGAATTGCAACATCTTTACTTTTAATACTCAAAAGCTGAAAACAATCCTAATGGCTGTTAATGGAATAAGAAGTAAACAATGCATTGTTATATTCATTCATTGGATTATTCGGCAATACAGTGAAACTAACTACTGAGACACCTACATCACAGTTTTGCCTTACAGATACTATGCTGAGTGAAAAAGGGCAGACACAAAAGAGTATTGCTTTATTAAAAAAAAAAAAAGTGTTATTCCATATATGTGAAGTTTTAAAACAGAAATCAGCTGTAGTGAAAAAAGTCATAAAAGTGGTTATTTTTGGGGAAACTTGACTGAGTGGGGCTGTGTGGGAACTTTCTGGGGTGAATAAATATTCTTTGTCTAGACAGGGCTTCATGTATGGATGGATTTTTCAAATGTCAGTGCATTGTACATTTAAGAGATATTCATTTTCTTTATGCAAATTTTACCTAAGCAAAAGAGAAGGACAAACTAATATTGAACTCTAGTTAGTTATGAGTGCTTTTTGCAGTGATACAGTTTAGAAATTCTGAAATTACCTTCTCAGTATTTTAGGTTTGATAATAGGAGCTAGGTTTATAACTTTTGAAGTGGGGAGTTACAAACATGGAAAGGAATAAGATTAGAATATACCTTGAGCTATTATACTAATATCAGCATGAACTCAAAGTATTTAACATATATGATGGAGCGATGACAGATGACAGAGATAGAGATAGAGATAGTGGTAGAGAAGTACAGAAAGGAATGAAATGGATGTTCCTATACTTTAGGAAGAGGCTTCTGTATAAGGGGTGTGGGTACATTAGTAGAAACTTCTCTTTTATGTTGTTATCTTGAAAATTTTAGTATATGGCTAGTCTGAATAGCCATCTCCACAGTTCTCTGGTCTGCTTTCTCTGGAATCCTGTACCACCAAATAACTGAATCTTTTCCTCTGTAGTATCTGCCCCATTCAATTAGATTATATATCATAGTTTTTCTTTCCAAAACATCTCTGCCCCATGACCCATTAGTAGTCCCCTTAATTCTTTCCTTCCTTTATTCCTCTATCCCTCCCTCCTTCCTTCCTTCTTTCCTTCCTCTCTTCTGTCTTTTCCTTTCTTTCTCCATTTCACTGTTAAACTTTGTTCAACTTGGTGGGGATTTTCTTAGTGTGAGTATTTGTGGTTGATTTTTCTCACCCTGGGCTTTTAGGATCATCAGAACTTTTCTTTATTTTCCCTCTGCTACCTCTACACAGCCATTAATTTTGTATAGAACCTAACTTTTTTTCTCCCCAAGCACTTTTTTCTAGCACTTTCAGGATAACTTGCCACCTACTATTGTTGAAGATGTTGTTACTGAATTTTTTTCTTTAGCTAGCTCTGTTCTGTCTGTTTTTAAGATGTCTTTGGGGGTGTACTGAAAACTCTGCCCCAGTCTTAAAATTTCACTGACTAGAAGTTATACATAGACAAGTTATTGTCTAGATTTGAGCTTTTAACGCCTAATGTGTTTGTGTGTTCTTATTACATTACTAGAAGCAAGAAAAATACAATCATAAATGGATCAATTGTGAAATTATGCTTTGATCCGATGTTTGTGACAAATCTTATTTTATGTACTCCAAGTTTTAAAAAATAATCCTTAAAAATGAGGACAGCTATATTTATTTTTGTAGGATTTATTAGATGGCCAGTATTGGCCTGTTCTAGGCTTTGAGGATAGAGTGGTGGACAAATGTTTCTGTCTTTTTGTAACTTAAGTTTTAGTGGGAGAGAGACACAGCAAATAATCCAATAAAATATTATGTATCCTTCTATGTATATTATTAATAAATATTGAGGAAAATTAAAGGTGGGTATGGAAACAAGCATGTATTCTTGGTGGTTGGAGAATCTTATTAAACAGACTCTTTTTTAAAAGTTGGCCAGTCTCTGAGGAAATGAAATTTAAGCATAGATTTTTCTGGAGTCAGGTAATTACCATGCAAAGATCTTGGAGAAAGAATATTTTGGGAGCAGGGACACCAAGTACTAAGAACATGAGGCAGAAAGGAATCTGATATTTTAGAGGCGTAGAGAAAAATGCAAGATTTCCCGAGCATAGTAAATGGGAGAGCAGTTGGAAAGTTAACAGGATTAGGCTTCTTCCTGATGACAAACTGATCATATAAGACCCTATAATCCATTTGGATTTTAACTCACAGATAAATATCTGGAATTTATTATGAGACAGAGACAAACCTTTAAGCAGGGGAGTGATGGGTATGATTTTCATTTATAAAATATCACACTGGTTGTCTTTTAGACTTACTAGAATCAGAGAAAATGGTTCGGAAATTATTGGCATAGGGTGACTTGTGCAGCAGAGGTAGTGAAGAATCGTATTTGATAAGTCTTTTTAAGGTAGCACGCATAGATCTTGTTGAATGAACGTGGTAATGAAAAAACGAATGGAGAAACCAATGACTTTTAAGTTTTAGGCTTGAGCAAATGAGTTAATGGGAATGACAGTTACTCATCCAGGAAAAATAGGGCAGGAAATGTTAAAGAGAGGGATAGAAATTATTCATTTCACTTGGATTATGTTAAATCTGAGTTATTTATTAAGCAACCAAGTAACCCCCATACCAACTAGGTAGTTGGATATAGATTCTGCCATTTAGGGGAGAGGTCATTGGTAGAAATGTTTATTTCAAAGACACCAATGGATGATATTTCAAGCCAGAAATAGCCTAGGGAGAAAGTAAAGAAAGAAAGAAAAGAATGGAGATCTGAGAAATGTGTTTTGAGACACTCCAGCATTTTGAAGTTGGAAGAGGAGACAGGGAGGGAAATGGAGAAGGAGTGGCAATGAAATAGAGAAAAAAATGGGAGACTTTGTTGCCCCTGTGGCCAAAAGATAAAAGTATTTAAAGAAGAATGGAGTGAGCAACTATTTCAAAATTCAAATTCTCTGTACTTTACAATTATATTCTTAAAAAAAGATAAATGTGTTTACAGGTGTTCCACAGCTGTTCCCTTTCACTTATTTGTGTTGTTTTTGTGTTTCTTATTGTCAATGGACAATAATTTTCTTCTCTGCTTTGGTTATCATTTAATTAGATAATTATAATAACACTTTAGTTGGACATCGTGCTGTGAAATAGCCAGAAAAGGGCTTTTTTTTTTTTTTTTGAATCAGGGATTTGAAAAATTATTGTTTATATGCATGGCTGGATTCCACAAATGCATTTGAATGTGGGGACTGCAGAGGAAGAAACGTTATATAAAGATATCATTTGAAATAATGCCATCCATGCAAAGACATCCATAGGATTTCAGCTTAGAATAAATGCACAAATTGGGAGCGGGGATCATAGCATTTGAAATGGGCAATACATTCATCTTTATTTACTCTTTCTGTACAGAAAAAGCAATTTATGTTTTGATATATTTCCAGGTATGATGGTAGTATATAAACAAAGAGATAAACCAACCTCAGTTCTGGTCCTGGAATAGTTGTAAATTTTGTAGTTGATACATCTGAAAAAATTGGAAATATGACTTGAATTAACAAGAGAAAGCTTTTATCATTATAATTACAGATTTTTTCTTCTATTGTGAATTTATTAGGTGCCTAATTAATGCTTCATGTTAAATGAATCATTAATAAACATACTTAGTAAAATTTGTTTACTTCTAAATATAAATGAGAGACACTATATATCTAGAAGTAGCTGAATTACACAGAAGTTACACATTAAAATTGCCAAATATCTTCAGAATATTTTCTGTGACTATCTGGTGCAAACTAGGAAATCTGGGCACACTTCAGACTGATAACTAAGAGGATAAGAGAGATGCTGCCTAACTACTTCTAACTCCAGTGACACTATTTGAGACATCTAGATATGGACTTATAGACCAGTTCTGATGTTTAGGACATCAAAACATTTAAGATTTTTGTTCTCACATTATTATTTTGAGTTCTCAGGTTCAGCACATTGGAGATTTCATATCGTCTCAGGAAATAGATTCACAACACATATATATTTATATTTATTTGTTTATTTTATTTTCACCAAACTCTTCACTAATGAAGAGAGAAGAATAAATGAAGTGAGGTTTTGATCCAGACTAAATAAAGACCAGCTTAATATGTCATGTGGTGTTTAGTTTCTACTGTATAATTAGCCCCATTTTTCTCCTATTAAATATTATTTTAATTTATTTTCACTTTTAACCAATTTATAAGTGGTATTATTGTGTGACTTAGGGTAGGCACTGATATGCTGTGAGAGTCCCCAGGGTGGTTGGAACAAGTACATTGAACAAGTAGATTTGGTGCTTGCCTTTCATGAGCCAGGATACAGAGGATAAATGGGCTCTGCACCACAATGTTTGCACAGTTTTCCAAAGTGATTTTACCAATATTATACTTTTTACCACCAAGTTACGAAGTTCTAGATTCTTCGATTTTTTTTTCTTGTTCTCTCATAGCAAATGGAGTGTTAACCTCAATCATCACATTAACATTTTAGCAGATTGGAATAGAAAAATGGGAAATAGAGAACAGACTAGTTTTTGTTTTGTTTTGTTTCGTTTTTTAAAGATTTATTTATTTATTTATTTATTTATTTATTTATTTAAGAGAGAGAGAGAGAGAGAGACAGAGACAGAGTGCCCAAGAGAGAGCAAGCACTAGGGGTTAAGGGCAGAGAGAGAGGGAGAAGCAGGCTCCCCGCTTAACGGGGAACCCGATGCAGGCTTGATTCAAGGACCCCGAGGTCATGACCCCGAGATCATGACCCAATGCAGGCTTGATTGAGGGAGCCCCGGGATCAGCTAGGCAGCCTGATGATAATTTGGTAACTTTTCAGCTCCCAACATACTACCCATTAAACTCAGGACTGTGTATACCATTGTTAAAAGAACATAATTACCTTGGTATATTCAAGATTTGAGGATATTAAATTTCAATAGACATAGCATGCAGAGGTACAGATTACGGAAATTTTTTACTGAATTTAAAATTTATTTAGGAAATGTATGACAAATTTTGATTTAAAAATTCTTACTCCAAATTGTTTGGCATTTCTATTTTCATAGCCATCTTGTCACTTTAGCATTTTAAATCCTATTTCTTCCCATTCCCAGGTATTGATGAAGATAACTAAAATGCAATAAGAGCTCTTAAACTCTTACCTACATGTAAAAGTTGTATATTTTTGTATGTATTTTTTTATGTAAAATAATGTTTACTGAACATGGCATATGAAGCTGGCAAAATTCTATTTATCCACACCTTACCACAAAAAAAATCTTTGAGGGATGGGGGTGTAGGGACAATAAAAAACATCTTGATCTTACGTTTGCAAGATCCATCTTATGTGGACTGAATATATGAGCAACTTTTCCATTTGTGTTCCCTTGCTATTATTCTTTGGTGCTCATGCTTGCTCATCTGTGATCTATAGTCAGCATTATAGTGGGTGATCACCTCTGTTGTGTATGGACCTAATATGAGTATTCTAAATTCCAGGTTCAAAAAGCACCTCTCAATTAGAAGCTTCAAACAAAAACAAAAACAAAACATGAGATCACAATCTCTTAATTTTCCCTTGAACTTACTTTTATTTTTTTCCAGACTGTCTTTTTTTTTTTTCTTTTATCCCTTACAAGCGTCTCTCCCAATATAATTCTTTAAAAGTGTCTATAGTGTGTACCTGGCTTCTTTCCATTTCCACAGTCATGTCACACTATTTAATAGTAGCATGGCATTTAATACAATTATAAAACATAAAGATTAATTTGAATGTAAAAACATTAATCTGAAGGTAAAATCTGCTACTGCTTATGCCATTTATCTCCATTGCATTACAGTTGATACATACCCACACATACTGATTACTTCCATGACAAAAAATCATCACCACTATTATCACTGATTATTATTTAACATATTTCCATCCATCCCCCTCACAATAATATAGAACTATCTAATCTGATGACTTTTTAGTTAGCTTTAAGCCTATCTATGTCAGTGTTTTCTATCTACAAGGTTTCTCCAGACTAAAAGCCTTTCATCTGCTAAAGGAGTTAGAAGTCTTTTGATGTGATGGCCTTTCTCGGTCTACTAGATGATACATAATCCTTTCTTACCTAATTACTTATATTCACTATTTGTTTGCGTAAGAGATATAGTAGCTCATGATTTTTTTTTAGGCTTGCTCTTGATGCATATCTCATACATCAAAACACAATATGCCAAGAGATCTTTCCCGAGAGAATCCACTTTGAAGAGTCCTGTTCTAATGTAGAATGGCGTAACAGTCTTATACAAGCACATTCTCTCAACCCCTTATACTCCCACTTCAATCCTCTACCCTTTAAACATAAGAGTTTATGTAAAAGTTAATTTGAAAATAGAATACTGCATTAGTTTACTAAGCCTGCTGTAACAAAGTGTTACAAACTGAGTTGATTAAACAACAGTAATGAATTGTCTCACTAGGGTCTTGAAATTCAAGATCAAGGTGTCAGTAGGGTCAGCTCCCTCTGAAGGTGCTAGGGAAGGATCTGTTCCAGGTCTTTCTTCTAGCTTCTGACCATTTCTTGGCTTATGCCAACATAATTTCAATCTTCATATAGAGTTTTCCTTTTTGTACGTAATGTCTATGTGTCCAATTTTTTTTCTTTTTATAATGACACCAGTCATATGGGATTAGGATCCATCCTAATGACCTCATTTTAACATAATGAATTACAACTGAAACAACCCTATTTCCAAATAAGGTCACATTCTGAGGTACTGGTGGTAGCCTTCCACATAGGAATCTGCGGCAGGGTGGGGGGCGGGGAGCACAGTACAATCCATAACAAATACTGCTTTGTTTTCTTTATTGAAGTTTTATAACTGATTTCTAATACATAAATTCTGACATAAACTTTCTACTGAAGGCCATCCTAATCTTTGGATCCAGGGTAGGTCATTGATTATATTATATACTTTTTAGTGTGCTGAAGATTTCTTCAATCGCTAACCAAAGTAAATATTTTCATCTTCATAATATTACTCTGCTAATTAAAGAATTAATACATTGCAAAATGCAAACACTCCTGGGAAGGGATTAATCCTCTAAATATTTTATCTGAATGTGAGGTAAAATCTTATTGTATGGATGGTATTGCTGAGAGCATGAGAATATTGACATCGACAGAGATTGCTCAGAGAAAAATGTGCCACCAAGGAGAAATGGTCCAGATATGGAGAAGCTTAGGACCCTGAAGACAAGTTTCTCTCTACCATTTTTTTAGGCCACAGTCTTTCTACTGATATTCAGCTGGGCTTTTCACTACCTGCGAGGTCTATCCTTACCTGTCTCCATTCTTCATGTCTAGCTTAAACCTAAAGTTAAACTCATTTAATCTTATGCTTTCCTTCCATTTGTGGTGCCTATGCAGGACTTTTTTTTTTTTTAAAAAAGAATCAATACTGGTCATTTCATAGGAAGTTGATATAGCTACTTGTCAGGCTTCTGTCTTTTGCAAATCAAGTCAGATCCTTGCTATCCTTTGAAACTCTATTTAAACCACAAATTGCATTTTATAATCTTATAAACTCTTCATTTTGAATTGCTCATACCTAAGTATAATGAAGTTTTCATAACTGAATCAGCAGTTATGTTAGGAACAAGGACAGTAGTGAAATATCTAGTATGTTAAAATCTAAAGGAAAATTAAAATATGAACAGAGTGGCCATGGGGAACTCAGTAAAAGTAAGAATTCAGAAATCCTGGCTATGTATAAGATGATATTCAAGCCAATTCTCATTAAATTAAAGGGCAGAATGAATGGAACAAGCTGCAGTATTTGGGGAATATCCAGGGAGCTGACATCAAAGCTTTGTGATGGCTTCTAAGGATGTTTAATTAATCATGTGTATGTTAAAACTGTCTGTGTATCATGTATTTACAGGTTATGCAGATGACTGCAAACCTCTTTAAGTTGAGAAGAAAATAAAATAAATTGTAAGGGGCAGACAGTATATTTCATATGTTCAAGGCATTGGATTAGGGGATTTACACATGATTTCTTATGTAATCATCACAAAAATTAATATTCAATTTCATATAAAAAAGTGAGATTTATATTGGAGACTTAGAGGATATGCAATCAGAATTGGGAAAAGCTATAATGTGAACTCAGTTTACTGAGAAAATTCTGAAATCAGCAGATATTTTTAAAACTACTTTGTATTTTCCTTCTATTTGTTTGCCTAGGCCAGGTGACCAGCAGGCTGAATCCACTCTGAAGACATAGGTCATTTCTTTAGCTGTTTATTGATGTGTGATGTAGAACAGAGATGGTAACAAAGATGTACAACTCACTGCACATTCATAAACATCATGTCTCATATCTACATCAGGAAGCACAGGAATACAGAAGTCCCTTTCTTGTTCCCTTTCCAGGTACAAACCTTGAAAAGAGGTTTACCCTGACTTATAATACTCTGGGTTACTTGATATATAAAGGGATGAATATGGCGTAACTCTTTGCTGTCTGTCTCCCTACATTTGGTATTATGTTTGTGACACTCAGCCATACATGTGTTCCAGCTTGTGGGTCGTTCTTTCCTGTTTTATGCTATTCTGGTGTGAGAATATACTTTATATAATTTATCCATTCTGTAGTTGGATAGACATTTACTATTTAAATAGTTTGCATTTGGCATCAATTATAAATAGTGTTATTTTGAAAATTCATGTCTTTGGGTGAACACATGTATGCCTTTCATGTGAGAAATAGAATTGCCAGGTCACAGGGTATATTGATATTTAGCTTTAGTCCACACAAAGAATTCCCCAAGTGGTATTGACAATATTACACCCCTAATATAACACAGTTCCAATAGCTCTTCATCCTCACCAACACTTTTTTTTTCTTTCATTTTAACCATTCTGGTGGGTATATACTGGCATTTCATGTGTTTGTTGACCTATCAGATATCCCCTTTGTGAAATATCCTGTTGTGTTTTTTCATATATTTTCTTGAGTTTTCCATTTATTTGTTCATTTATAGAAGATTCATATATATATATATATATATATAATGAATACTAATCACTTTCAGATTTATGTAATGTGATGTTATCTTTTTACATATTGCTGGATTTAATTTATTTATATCTTCTTAAGAAGTTTTGTATTTATATCCACAGGGTCTATTGTTCTCTAATTTTATGTTCTTATAAGAAGACTCTTTGCTGGTATTGTAATCAAGGTTGTAATTTCTTCATAAAAAAAGGGGGGGAGGAAGGGGAACCTGGGTGGCAGAGTTGGTTAAGTGTCTGACTCGGTTTTGGGCCCCGCGTGGAGCCTGCTTAATTTTTCTCTCCCTCTCCCTCTGCCCCTGCCCCTGCGCACTCTCTTTCTCTCTCTCTAAAATAAATAAATCTTTCTTTTTTTTTTTTAGATTTATTTACTTGACAGAGACACAGCCAGCTAGAGAGAGAACACAAGCAGGGGGAGTGGGAGAAGAAGAAGCAGGCTCCCAGAGGAGAAGCCCGATATGGGGCTCGATCCCAGAACGCCAGGATCACGCCCTGAGCCGAAGGCAGATGCTTAACAACTGTGCTACCCAGGCGCCCCTAAAATAAATAAATCTTAAAAAAAAAAAAAAAAAAAAAAGGAAATATTTCCAGGGCATCTGGGTGGCTCAGCTGGTTAAGCATCTGGCTCTTGGTTTTGGCTCAGGTCGTGATCTCATGGTCTTGAGATTGAGCCCTTCCTTGGGCTCCGTGCTCAGCAGGGAGTCCGCTTGAGATTCTCTCGCTCTGCCCCTTGCCCCTGCTCATGCTCTCCCTCTAAAATAAATAAATAAATCTTAAAAAAAAAAAAGTAAATATTTCTTCTATTTCTAAAAACTGTAAGGGTGGGGCACCTGGGTGGCTTGGTCGGTTAAGTGTCTTCCGTGGGCTCGGGTCATGATCCCAGGCCCTGGGGCCCTGGGATTGAGCCCCGCATCCGGCTCCCTGCTCAGCTGGGAGTTTGCTTGTCCCTCTCCCTCTGCCCTACTCAAGCTCTCCCCCTCTCTCTCAGTTTCTCTCTCTCTCAAATAAATAAACTCTTTAAAAAAAAAACTGTAAGGTGTAAAATTTGTAGTGGGATCTCCTTTACATTGCTGCTATTGACAATTTGTATATTTTCTTATTTTGTTTTTCTAAATCTTCCTAGGAGTATTTGATTTTCTCAATTAAAAATTCTGTTTCCTATTTTATTTAATTTTACTCTTTTATTATTAATTTTATGTCTACATTTATTAAGTTTAAATTTCTATTCCGAAATGTAAGCTTTAAATCATTGATTTTCCATCCTCATTTTCTATATGTAACTAGGCTCTAAATTTCTCTGTGAGCATATCTCTTGCTCCCTCTCACAAGTTCTAATACACTGTATTTTTATTTTCTTTCACTTAAAACTCACCTAAAATTTTTTGATTTTCAGTTTTAGTCCTTTGATGCATAAATTTTGAAGCCTTTGGTTTAATTTCAAATTAAATGGGGATTCTCTAGTTTCTTGTTACTGTATTTTAGTTTAATTCAGTTTTGTTGTAAATTGTACCCTGAATATTTTAAATATATTAAAGTCTCCCAATTTAACTGTGGATTTTTAGATTTCTTCTTTTACTTTTGCTGATTGTAACTTTATGTAGTTTGAAGTTATGTTACTAGGTATACATGCTAAGGATTATGATATATTTCTTTTATATCTTTCCCTTTGTGTTATGATACATATGTTTTCTGTACTCATTTCTTTCTCAGTCTTAAATGTCTTCAAGTCTATTCATTTTTAAAATTTTTATTTTTTCACAATTTGCTTTTTAAGGCAGCAGCTATTATGTTTACCAACTTTCTTAATATTTTTGCCTCCACTTTATTTTTTTTTTCTATTTTATATATTCTTTCTTGAGTTTATCACAGTATTTGTTAGTTTAATTAAATAATAGAGTGGGTTTTTTTCATATATTTTGTCACTTTATAATTACCTTTAGGTAATTTTAAAATACTAGTTTATACTTTTCATCTTTTTCATGGATATATTTTTCAATAATTAAAATTTTCCCTCTATGAATATTATTCAGCTTCATATGATCTTTTGTCCTCCAAGAAATTGGAGTGAAATTTGACTGTGATATTTTTTTTTGCTCATTTTTATATGAAATTAATTTGTCTGAATTGTCTGACAAATCTGCTTTTCTGTCTCATCATAATTAAAAAGGTTTGACTTTATGTTCCCTGAGATCTCCTGACTCTTTTTCCTTTTCCAACCCTTGTAATTTCTTTCTTCTTTCATTTTTATTTATCTCAGATTTGAAATCCGTATCTCTCAGGGTTTTTTGGTTTTTCTTTTGTTTGTTTGTTTGTTTGTTTCAGTATGGGGCTTTGTTCTGGAAAATGCTTTAGTGGCTGCTGTTCTTTTGCCTGACATGGACAGAGGGGGCATATGGCCTGCCACAATCCCTCCCTGTCTCATAGTATTCATATCTTTGTGTAATCCTTTCTCTGTGAGTGTGGGCAGCAACTGTGACATTTTTCTAACCAATAGACTATAGTAAAAAGGATGATATGCCATTCCTGTGATTATGTTGCATTCAGAACCACATTTTACTAGTAGACTTGCTTTAGAGACTTTTTCCTTTACCTGGCTTTAAGGAAGAGATCATTCCTGGAGGTCCACATCGCAAGAAAGTTAAGAGTATCCTGCAGGAGACAGCCAGCAAGAAACCAGGGTACTCACTTTTAAAACTTCAAGGAAATTGGTTTTGCCAACAACTTGAATAACCTTAGAAGTGACTCTTCCCCAGGAGAGGCTTCAGATGCAATGCAGATTGATTGACCTTGAAGTAGAGGACCCATGAAAGTCATGCTCCCAGACTCTTGACACACAGAAGCTGTGAAATAATAAGTGTGTTATTTTAAGCCACTAAGGTCATGGTAATTTGTTATAGCAGTAGATAACTAATATGGACCCCTTCAGATCTTGCTTCAGAACCCTTTTAGTTACTTAAAATGTAGATGTGCAAAGCTCTTCCAGTTTCAGCTTCAGCTACAATTCCCCCCTAGTTGATTCTCTGCACTTTTTAGTGAGTACTTTTGACTTTATTAGTGTTCTTTTGTTCTCAGCTCTGGCAGACACACTTCTCTTCCCCCTGCTGATGCAATGTTTGCCTTAAAGCTGTAGGTAATTTTTGTCCACCCATTGTATTTTGGGGTTTATGGAGATACATCTTCAGTTAGTTTTATTTTTGATATTGTCCATGGATATATATATACGTACATTTGGTTATGTTTTCCTTTCTGATGTCTGTTCTGCAGAAGGAATCACACTGCTATCTTCCGAGCATTTCTTTATGGACATTGTTAAAATTTACCGACTCCTGCCAAATTGCTTTCCAGACTGGTATACTCTCTAGATCTGTAGAAAATATTTTCAATTACCCAACATTCTTGGCACCAGTAGGAATTGTCAGCTTTTAATAATTTTTTTTGGTCAGTTTGCTAGATGTAAAATAATGTCTAACTATGGTTAGATTTTCATTTCTTTGTCTATGTATGACTTTAAAAAATTTTATGAACTTTATGAATTTATGCTTTGCTCTTTTTTCTTTTGAGTCATTTGCCTTTTGTTGATCTTAATCATTATTCTATATATTTTGGAGACTAATGTTCTCTTATTGTATTCATTGTAAATATTTTTGCTAAGTCTTCAGTTTCTGTTTTGATGTTTAATTATGCATTTTATGCATTAAGGTTTTTACTATAATTTAGTTAAATTTATTTATATTTTTCTTTTTAGATTTGTCCTGATTGTACCTTTTTAAAGATTTCTTCTCTTGTCTTTATTCCAAAAATTTTAAAGTTTTGCTTTTCAAATTCAGATTATTAAGTCAAGTGGAATTGATCCAGGTACATGGTATGAGATAGGAATTCATTTTGTACTCCTTTGTAATATCACTTCAGTCATACATCAGATTTCCATTTAGTTTGGTTGAGATTGCAGGACAATAGAGTTTACCATCAACATTAATAATTTTGAGAAAATTTGATATCTTTACATAAATATAAAGTAAGATTTTTTTATGACTTTCCTACCCTTATATATTTGAATTATTTTACTTGTCTTTAGTTACTGGGGCATAAATTATCAAATAGACACAGTGATAGAGACAACAATGTTACATTCATGAGTTTAAAGGGGATTATATAAATATTTCAAGATTAAGTTTGAGTTAAACTGTATATGATCATATCCATCACAGTGATGTTCTCATCTGTTTCGAGTTTGCCAGGGTTTTTTTTTCTTTAACGAAAAATTAATTGTAACAATTTTTATGTATTTTTCAGATAATCATTTTATTTTATTTATTCATTTGTAATTTAGTAAATTATTCTGATGGGTTTTTTTAAATGGAAGTTAGTTACTTAGAATTGAATTAAACTTAATCCACGTTTCAATATGTATATAGGAGACACATTTTGTTCCCTTTTAAATGCTTTATTTTTTATAGCTTGTTTTAGGTTCACAGCAGGATTGAGAGGAGTTACAGAGAGCTCCCATATTGCTCCTGCCCCCACATAAGTACGGCCTTTGCCACTGTCAACAAGAGTGGTACATTTGTTACAACGGATGAACAGACATAGACACATTATTATCATCTGAAGCTCATACTTTATATTAGGGTTCACTCTTCCTGTGGGACATTCTGTGGGTTTGGACAAATGTATAATGCCATGTGTCCACCACTGTAGTATCATAAAGAATAGTTTCACTGCCCTGACAAGTCTGTGCTTTTGCCTTTGTGTTTTCTTTCTCTCCCCTCCTCTGCATTGGCAATCACTGTTCTTTTTATTATGTGCAGAGTTTTCCCTTTTTCACAATCCCAAACTCTGAATCATATAGTGGATGATCCATTTTTTACTTGTTTACTTGCTTATTGTTTAGGACATTTATTGTTCAGGAAGCATGTCTGGGAACTAAAATGTTAACAATATCTTATGTTTATCTACTTGTTCCTCCCCTATACTGTCCTCTACTTCTATTTCTTCCCTACATCCTGGACATTTAATAGGGAACTTTTCTTATTTACTTATTTTTATTTTAATTTTTAAAAGATGTTTATTCATTCATTTGAGAGCCAGAGAGCAAGAGCACAAGCTGAGAGGGTCAGAGGGAGAGGGAGAAGCTGACTCCCTGCTTAGCGGAGTGCCCAACATGGGGCTCAGTCCCACAACCCTGAGATTATGACCTGAGTCGAGGGCAGATGCTTAAGCAACTGAGCCACCCAGGCTCCACTAATAGGGAACTTTTAAAATTGCTTTAAAAATGGTGGACTTATGGGGTGCCTGGGTGCCTCAGTTGGTTAAGTGGCTTCTTTTGGCTCAGGTCATGATCCCGGGGTCCTGGGATCAAGCCTGACATGGGTCTTCCTCCTCTGCATGGGGCTCCCTGTTCCCCCTGCCTGCTGCTCCCCCTGCTTGTGCTCTCTCTCTGTCAAATAAATAAATAAAATCTTTTAAAAAATGGTGGACTTTTAATATTGCTTTAGAAATAGTTTTACCACATATACATGTTTGCTTAAATATGACATTACTTAGGTTTTTTGATCTTTATTAAAAAGGTATACTTTATGTAATCTTCTGATATTTGCATTTTAGTTTAAAATACTGTTGCAAAATCTTACCAGTTATCTTTCGGAATACCCTTCTCCCCTTTGTAAACTATTTGAAACAGTGCTGTTATGAATAATTTTGTTCTTATCTCATTTGCAGATGTGCAAGAATTTCTCTTGCTATACTCTTAAAAGTTGAACTGCTGGTTTATAGGGTATCTGAATGTTTAGCTTTACAAGATAATGCCAAATTGTTTCTTAAAAAGGATACTCTAACTTACACACGCACCCAGGTAATATGTAAGAGATCACTTTATCTGTGGTCTAACACCTGGCATTGTCAAACTTAATAATTTTTACCAGTAAATAATTTACGCAATTAAAAAGGTTTTAAAACAATGTTTGAAATAATAGTTTGCTGTAGCCTTCATTTGAGATAGCCAAAGTAATTACAAGATTTTCAAACTTAACCAGTTTCTTTTCTTCTCTCCTCATGAAGGAGATATATATATATATCATATATATATGATGATATATATAATTTTATTTATTTTGCTTATTTATTAACATATACATATTTATTTTATTTATATATTTTATATATCTATATATGTATGTATATAATACATGATCACTTTAGTATTTTTCTATTAAAATGTGTATCAAAATTCACTCCCTTCAGCTGGATTTGAGATTTCACATTGATTATTACATGACTCCAGTGGGCAGCATAGGGTAAATAATGTTACTAAGAATTTTATAAATTCTGGCAGTTGCCACCCTTACTACATTTCCAATCCCTTGTCCAAGAGCAATAACAAGGGGACAGATTGATCATAATATTTTAATAAATTGTCTAAGGTCCAAGAAGTAGTGTGTCGCAGAAGGATTTGTCCCATAATGGTTAACATCATGTTTCTTTAGAACTGACAATGAAATCTTTCTCTTAATCTTTTTTTTTTTTTTAAAGATTTTATTTATTTATTTGACACAGAGAGAGAGAGCCAGTGAGAGAGGGAACACAAGCAGGGGGAGTGGGAGAGGAAGAAGCAGGCTCTCAGTGGAGGAGCCTGACGTGGGGCTCGATCCCAGAACGCCGGGATGACGCCCTGAGCCGAAGGCAGACGCTTAACGACTGTGCCACCCAGGTGCCCCTTAATCTTTTTAACCATCCCAAAGAGATATAATTTTTTCAGTAAGAATTTGCTTTTCACCGTTTGAAAAACTGTTCCCTTCTTTTTCACCATTTGCCAAAATGGCACCTTGGACTGTCAGTATTGTAGGGCTATTTGGTTTAAATGTAGCAGGTACTCACTCAAATGTTCAGTAATGGCCAATCTCAGGAAACCACTTAGTAAGTCGAAATTTATTTTATCTTATACAAAATTAGGAAAACTTTTTGAAAATGTTTTATTAAAACTTCAGCAGCATGTAAAAGCATTAAACATTTCAAATAATATCACAGGGAAAAAAGTAATGGAGAAAAGATTTTATGAATATCCTTTTTATACATTTTTTTTCTTTGTAGAGTGATTAAGTCTAGCCTGAAGGAAATCTGGTTTTTGTTCCACATAAATCTACATTAGTCCATTGGTTCCAGAGTTTGAGTGTTATTATTTTTTTCTCTCTGCTTTGCCAGTAATGGATCAGTAGTTTCTTTGAGGAATTGTGAAATGTATTGTCTTATAAAAAGCACATCAATTTGCTGTTCAGTTTAATTTTTTAATAGTCTTAGGCTAACTGTGTATCAATGGAGTAAACTTGACTATTTTAATATTCAGGGTCCGTTACAATAGGAATAATCATAGGGCATGAAGTCTTGTTCATGTGTCATTTATTTCAGAAATCACAGACACTTTTCAAAATGTAGTAAAAATATTTTGTAGAACAGTAAAATGGAAACAAAAGTATAAAACTGACTTAACAAAAATAATCTTATAAATAACATGTTATTTCCATTCAAAATGGGACTGCTTAAAAGTTTTAAAACATTTATCAACACTCATTTTGTTTTTGTTTTTCAGAACTCTTCCTCCTCTACATTTATATATGTTATAGTCCTTTTTTTGGACTGTATATTTGTCAATTTCATATTGTGTCTTTAGCATTTTCTTACGTTTTGGCATAATAAGATACGCCAGGCTCATCTTCTAAATATCTTACTCCTTGCATAGAATTGGCCATTTCTCCAAGGAGCCTTGTTCCTTTTATTTGAAAGAGAATTAGAAAGCTGGGTGTGTGGAGGATACTCTTGTTGCTGCTGAGACTTGTTTCTAGGCCCTCTCAGCTGACAGAGCAAGGAAATGTGTGTGTATGCTAACCAGGGTATATACAGATATCTCTAAATATTTCTGTGCGTAATCATCTGTATCTGTATTAAGCTAAACATAATACTGATACATCCACCTCTAATCCATTACTACATGAATTATTCTAGCCCCCTACCCTTGCTTAACATACCACTGCCACTCTGTGAGGCACCTACCACCCATTTGTTCAATTCTACTATACATGTGTAACATATCAGAATTTGCTAACCCCATATAGCATGGGAAACAATTATAACTACAGTGATTATGTGCAGTTTTTGTTGGTGGTGGCTTTTTGTTTTGTTTTGTTTTGCCTTTAGCCTTTCTGATTCCATTCACTTCTAAATGCCTAGAGCACCACAAATGTCCCCTAAACATTGCAGCGAAGTTATTTCATACATTTATAATATAGGTAGGTTGATTTGTCCCATTCTTCATTCTATCTTGGAATCCTCTAACCTCCAAAATGATTTAAAATTTGCATACATTGAGTTCCAACCTTGTGTTGTAAAGGTCTGTGGGAAAGAAAAATGTATATGGTTATATAACCACTATTACACATCATAGAGGGTGGTATCACTGTGTTAAAAATATCCCCTGAACTGCACCTATTCAAACCTTCCTTTCTTACTGCAAGCCCTTGGTAAGCACTGATCTTTTCATCATCTATAAAGTTTGACTTTTTCCAGAATGTCGTATTCTAGTTGGAATCATGCAGTATGTAGCATTTTGAGTTTTACTTCTTTCACTTGGAAATATACATTTAAGATCCATCCATGCCTTTTTGTGTCTTGGTAAAAAGTTCATCTTTTGCCCCTCAGTAATCATCTAATAATGGACGTAGCACAGTTTGTTCATCACAATTCTTTCACGTTTTCTTCAGGAAACCAGAAGCCACTCCATATATTCTAGGTATTAAATATTTTCATGTAAGGAAATTGGTGCTTTCACAGTCCTTAATAGAGCAAAGGAAGCAATCAGCCACCACCGGTCAGCTTATGGTGACAAAATTAGGGTTCCACCAGATCCTGTGAAAAGCTACTTCAGGTCTGAAGACTCTTGAAGAAGTTCATGGAAACTCTCAAGCTGCAGGTGGTTCTCAAGTCCTCACTGGGATGCTCTTTTGAATCTTATCCCTAACCAAAGGCAAGCTTACTACTGCCATTGGATAACATTGGGACCCTCCTTTTTAAAATGCCTTCCAAATCTCTGGGGATTTCCTCACGTTGGAAAACAAATCCAGGTCCATACTGGAAAGGAAATTCTGGGAAATTTAGTTTCTCACTCTCTTCTATAATTTAGTGAGATCATAAGAGGGAGGGGTGATGTTGAGTTGGTGATAGTGAATCCAGCACAAAAAGCTTAAAATGTAGAGTTACTAAGAGAAAATTGTGATTAAGTACTTAATTTCAGATCTGCCATCGTGGTTTCTTTTGCATTGTTATTTCCTCTGTATTTTCCTTGACATTTCTGTATTTTTGTTATTGGGTAGGGCTTCTCCGATAGGTTATGCACTCCCCATTGATATTTCACTTCATTTTGCTTTAGAGAGTGTTGCATTTTCCTTTGAAATTGGGATATATATTTGTAGGTCTTTCACCTGTCATCAATTACCTGCTGATAATTGATGTGATTTTCAATTTCTTCTAGTAATACACAGAAGGTATGCATATAGGATATTGAAGAGGGCATTATTGTGTTTTTGAGATATCCTTGGATTCAATATGCCAAAACACTGATAACTATATGGAAAATTTTACACTGCTAATCAGTTCCATATATTAAAAAATACAATAATATACAAGGAGACAAAAATCACTAAATAATGTATAAAAGAAAACAAGATTTTTGTCTTTTAAATACTCTGAAAACAGCTCCAAATTGCTGATTATGAGACATGGATTATTTTCTTGAATGTAGAACCCTAATTGTGAAGGTACAGAGAAATTATTGCCGCATGAAGATAATCTAGGCAGATAAATTTGGCAAATACCTTAATTTCTGGGTAGTTTAGAAAATCATATTACCTATCCTTACCATTTTATTTGGCACTATGCTTTCCAATAAAGTATCTTGCAGACTTCTCTACCCTTACTATATTTATCCTGGTAGTTGGAAGAGGAGGAAGCATGTCATTGTATCAGTAACATACACATAATTTAATATAATTGGTCTTGAAGTTTATGATCTGGTTGAGAAAGTGAGAAATTATTAGATTGAATAATCAGATAAGACAAGCAAATGCAGATGTAGCATGTTTCAAATATCATTTTAATCTCACACTAGACTATAATATAAGACTTAAAGGGATGATAATTGGGGTGCCTGGGTGGCTCAGTCAGTTAAGCATCTGACTTTGGCTCAGGTCATGATCGTCCCTGCCACACCCCCCAGCTAAGCCCGGCACATCTCAGGCTCCCTGCTCA
Organism: Ursus americanus; assembly: GCF_024610735.1. Lineage (NCBI taxonomy): Eukaryota > Metazoa > Chordata > Mammalia > Carnivora > Ursidae > Ursus > Ursus americanus. The sequence goes on from NC_142143.1 coordinate 31,347,469, forward strand.
GTGAGGAGTCTGCTTGTCCCTATGCCCTACCCCCCTGCTTATGCTCTTTCTCTTGCTCTCAAATAAATAAATAAAATCTTTAAAGAAATAGAGGGATGATAATTATGTTTTGTTCGTTTTTGTATTCTCAAGTCAAATATATTTCTCTGACACACTTAGGTATTCATTAAATACTTGTCAATGAATCAATGTAGTGAATAAGACTTGCTTGTTGGTAATATAAACATAACACACTCTTCCAGCCTCTCTTTTAGGGGATGATTTTTTTCTATTGCAGGATTTGGGCTAAATATTGGAATTTCCTATCAGATCTCCTTTGGACTACAGAGGATAAACTGAGTAGTCTGAACACAGGTCTAAATGATCCAACGGGCTGCCATCCGCCTTCTAATATAACTTTATTTTGAAGTGTTAAGTTAAATAGGATTGGTGAAATTTTTTTCTTTTGATTTGGTCTCTTATTTTAACAGGTATTTCTAGTTTTTCTATTCATTTTAAGGTCTATTTTTTATGTACTCATTCCTTGTTCATGAATTTTGAGGCTGCTTTAAATACATGCGAGAGGAAATGAAATAGTGGTATAGCTCACTTATAATGTAAGATATTAAAAAAGATAGCCTAAACTGATGAGAACAAAGTTGTTGGAATGGTGTGAAATGGACTGGTACCAAATGAAATTGGTATAGGGAGGAGTGAGAGCCACCCTGAGTCCTGGAAAGGAAGTGAAGCATGATGGAAGTTGATGGAAGGTAATGGAGAAAAGAAGGGCATTAGCCAAACATTACCAAGGTGATTACCACACTCTGGTGCAAAATCATTCACTGGAAACACTTTTCCCCATCTATTTCAATTTTCCATTCAGTTGGTCATCTGACAGCTACAGTATAGCTTCCCAAGTTCCTTACTAAAGAGAGTTTTCTGAGTGATTTCAAAAGCATATTAATAAGGGTCAAGGAACAAGAAATTAAAATTGCTTTGCTATTAATCTTTAAGAATGATGGTCGAGCATACATAATCTCTACTTAAATTTAGAGCTGTCTCTTTGCTTATTTTAGGGTCTGTGTTCAGCCTTGGGATTATATCTGGAGTCATCTGCCTAACTAGTCTGGAATAAAGTCCCACAATTTATAGTGAAAACTAAAATATTTACAAAATATTATTAATTTTGTTAAAATCATAGAGATCAATTGTGAAAGCTGCTTCCAAGCAAAGGCAACTGAGGTTGTTTTTACAGAAAAGGGACTGGGTTTACCTTTCATATAATGTTTTCAATGAAGTGTGAAGTTATATAGGGATTTTTGTACACTAAAGCCATAGACAATAGCTGTGCCCCATTACCCCTAGAATGGGCCACATACAATGAGTAATTACTTCAGCTATAAATATTGTCATCCACTATTTGGTACATGGCTGGATCAAATGATACTTTTTTTTTTTTAAAGGTTTTATTTATTTATTTTTGAGAGAGAGACAGAGTGAGAGAGCCCATGAGTGGGGGGAGGGGCAGAGGGAGATGTAGACTCCCCGCTGAGCAGGGAGCCTGATGTGGGGCTCAATCCTAGGACCCCAGAACCCCAGGATCATGACCTGAGCATAAGGCAGACACTTTACTGACTGAGCCACCCGGGTGCCTTGGATCAAATGAGACTTTAAAAGGATGTTTTCAGACTAATATTGATAAACTTCAGTTCTTAAATTCTATAAGATTTTTGGCAAGAACACGTTATGTAAGCTTTGAATATTCAATCTTATTTGGAAATATTTCTTTATGTAGAAATATCTCCTTATGTGGAAATAAACTACAAGAGGGGATATTGGAAGAGCCTAAATATATTGATTTTTAAAAATTCTTCAAAGTGAGTATTCAGTTTTAGCCACAAAGGCAATAAAAGGTTTTTGAATTATTGAAGTCTTTCCCCTTTCCTAGTCTCCTGAAAACTGTATGGACTATAGTATACAATGTCATTTTTTAAAAAAAGGGACACCTGGGTGGCTCAGTCATTAGGCGTTTGCCTTTGGCTCAGGTCATGATCCCAGGGTCCTGGGATCGAGGCCCATATTGGGCTCCCTGCTCAGTGGGCAGCCTGCTTCTCCCTCTCCCACTCCCTTTGCTGCTGTTCCCTCTCTTGCTGTGTCTTTCTCTGTCAAATAAATAAATAAAATCTTAAAAAAAAAAGATTTTATTTGTTTGAGAGAGAGAGAGAGCGCACACGCAAGCACACGGGCAGGGATGAGGGGCAAAGGGAGAAGCAGACCTCTCACTGAGCAGGGAGCCCCATGCGGGACTTGATTCCAGGACCCCAAGATCATGACCTGAGCCAAAGGCAGAAGCTTAACTGATTGAGCCACCCAGGCATCCCACAATGCCAATATTTAATAGTGGAAAATCTTGATACGGTTGGTGAGTAGTTACTCCACTACCTTGAGCCTGAATAAAGGGTTATTTACTACCCAATTTGAGCATGTTTAGAATGGAGAGATGTGTAGAAAAATATTAACCTATGTATAACAACGTCAATAGCCATTGAAGAAAACACTAAAAGTTCCATTACTTGTATATAGAAAATGTGTGAATTATTTAAATCCATAGAAATTTCATAAACTATAATTTAACTATTAAGTTACAACTATTTTTTCTTATGGTTCAAAAAAATTGGGCAAAAAGTATGCAAAACCCAGAAAATAATACATATTTTTTAGTTACTTAAAAATTAACAATATATAATCACTAAAGAAAATTTAGAAGATACAAATTAAGAAAAGAAAAAAATTATGTCATCAGAGCTAATAATTTATAATCATTTTTTCATATAAGAGTTAAATCTTACTGAGAATACCTAGGTTATTTCTTTGTAAATTAATGAGAATATCCATAATGAACCAATGTATAGTGAGACTGTACAAGTATTTATGTTTCTGCTCAGATAGGCCTTTTTTTTTTTTTTTTTTTCCCTTTTCCCTCTGAGGAAAATTTACTAAAACTTGGGACCTGGGCTGAGAGAACCTTGGAAGTTATACTATGACTGAATATCTATTCCATGTGAACTCCATAGAGAGTCACCACTCCAGAGGTATGTGCTTATATGTCAAGTAGGGATGAGACCTGAAACCATGTGAACATACCCTAGGATGTAATGTTTGAGACACTAGTTTATTATTGAGTTTTAGATTTAGATTATGCCAGATTTAGATGAACTCTTCTCCCTGATTCCTCTTTTGACCTCTATGTCCACCTTGGCCAGCAAATACACATTACATTTGTCAGATAATGACATTCTTTTGCTCACAGACTTCTAGTGGTTCTCATTCGGAATAACATTGAAGTTCCTTAACGTGGCTTATAGCGTCATAGAAAATCTGGCCCTTTATTAATCCCATATCCAATTTCCTTTTTCTTTCATTCACTTTCCAGCCATACTGGCTTACTCGCTTTTTTTTTTTTTTGACCATCCCAAGTGTTTGTCTGCCTCGCAGCAATTGCCCTTATCACTTCCTCTGCCTGGAATAAAGCGTTGTGATCCACTGACTTCCTTTTAAAATTTTCTACTCCAGTATAACAGAGATACTTTCCATGTCCAACTTTTAAGAAATATCTTTTGAACTCTTGAATTTTTCCATACATTTATATTCTTTTATTTCTTTTTAAAAAGTCTCTTATGACCTTCATTCTTATGTATCTTGTTTATTTATTTATTGTTGCTCATTTTCACCCAAATACAAGCTTCATAATATAAGGAACAGTATCTGTTTTGTTCATTGCCTATAAAGTAAATATTGTTTGTATGAATGAATGGATTTATGTATATGAACAAAAACAGTAATGGTGCACAAAATAAAATATATCTACCTTGACCAAACCACATAGCATTCGTCTTAACTGAAAGAGCAAAAGTGATTTTATTATATATGATATTGAAAGTAATCTAGATGAAAATGCCAAAAGCTAGTTATATATTAATGGCACTCTCTTAAGTTATTTTTATTAATATTTCTCATTGACCATAGAGAATACTGGAATTTATAATATTCAGAGTAGCACACATTTGGAGTATAAACTTACATAAACTATGCTAATAAAACAGCTAATACTTAGTTAGGGAAGATAGGTTCTCACAAAATCAAATGTTAGAGCATTTGGAAAAATGCATACAATTTTCATATGAAGATAATACATTTCATAGGTGATATAGCTTTTTGCAATATATTAAGGCACACATATTAAAAGTGATGTACAGTCTAAATGAATGTTTTACTCCTGTTGCTCTGTTTGTTTTTTTAATGGCATTAATATTTATTAGTTAATCTAGCCTACATTTTTTATTTCTCAAGTGATATGAAAAGTCTTTAATTTCCCTTTGAAGTTTGGAAAGAGACAATTAAGAACCACAGGAATCAAGTACCTTGCTCTCCAAGAATAGTAAAGAAGGACTATTATTTGACAAGTGAGGAAGGCTGGTTAAGGACATCCCACAGATTTGATTAAAACTTTCAAGATTAAATCTCTTCTTGTCTTGTTATGAAAATTGGCATTGAAGAAAGAGTGCCTTTTCTAGGCTATGATTTTACAAAGATTTATATAATTTTATATGCCATTCAAATATTGTCATTCAATAATACATCTTTGATCAGAAAAAAACCCTGCACTGTGGAGCATGTAGGAAAAATATTATCTGTATAACATAATTAATAGCCTGTGCAGAGATCAGGGATCAGGATGCACACTGATATTTCAGTCCCAAATACTGTATGTGAAAGATGGACTGCTCAATATATCTTTCATGTAAGAAGTTTATGAGGTTTCCTTAATAACTTATCAGGTAGTTTAAGACCTTACTGTGTGAAATATCTGACAATATTTCATTTCAGATATACAGCCATGGCCCCAACACAGTTTGGCTAGGGAATGAGCTGTAGCAGTTAGGTTCATACTCTCACTAGATCTTGTGCAAGTGAAAGTAATTACTTCTACTGTACCTTTGACCCTTTGTCCTGGTTAGTATTTGACTCTCCAACAAATGAAGTGGTGTATGTCTTGGAATAAACTGTAATAACTGGTATAATAATGCCTTTTTAATCTTGAGTTACATACCTGTTAGTGTTCAGCAAGTGAGATTAATGGAATTTATCTGAAGGATTCAACTCAATTAGATACATCATAATCCATCTTCCAAAGCAATCAACTCAAGACATTATTATAATTATGCAACTATAATATCAAATTACTGAAAACTCATAGTCTGTGTATCCAACTGAAACTTTATGTAATAAGGTCTCCTTTATTTTATAAATTCACTATCCCTCTGTCAAAAGGACAATGACATTGACCTTCTAACAGGAGAGCATACATACTTCTATTTTTTATTGGAGTAGTGACCAATTGTCAGTTCTTATTTGTAATTGTTGAGATAACAGAACTAGACATGTTCTCAAATAAAAGTCTCAGGTCTGATTCCCTTTTTTCACCTCTAACTACTTTAACCCAAGATACACTATCGGTCAGACAGTATTCTTTCCAATGACGCTAATATTTCTTCCTGCCCTAGGACATATGTGCATTTTCCCCTCTTCTAAATACCAGTTCTGACCTAAGTAATACTGAGTTGTGATTTTTTTTCAATTAAAACAAGAATTTTGGCAAATAAATTTGAAAAAAAAAAATGATGAGAAATGAAGAGCCTGCAAAGAGAGTCCTTAGCTGAGCAGAAATAAGTCAACTTAAAATACGTGTTGTAAACAAAGCTATTCAATGGGTAAAGCATCTTACAGAATTATATGTTCTCTTTTGTATTCAGGAAAAAAAAAAAAAACCTGTTAGCTTATAATACATGTTATAACTGAGTATTTTCCTTATATTCCCTTGCAATAACTTCCATTTTTTCTATAATTTGGTGAATGTTACATAACACATAGGTAGTGAAAGTAAAATTATCAAGTGCCATTTAAAACCAACATAATCAGAAGAAAGGGAGGAAAAATTAGATCTTGATAATTCAGGAAAAATCTGTTAAGAAATACCTCCGTGTAGTCATCTGAGGAAACCTGAATAGTCACATGGCAGTACACAGATATGAAAACTGCTGATTTAGTGGTAACTGTAGAAATGCATGGAAGAAACTGGAGAATGAAACCAAAAGATTCCAGTATGTCATATATTGTATTAGATAAGAGAGATGGCTCTTATTTACATTTATGTACTCATTACATATCAGTTGTTCACATTATAAGATAATGGTTTTAGCATTGTAAGAGAAATTTGCTCTCAAGTAATTTGCTTACCATTCTCTTCTGTATCTTCTTTCTTCTAGTCTGTTTCCTTCTGCCTGAATAACATTCTTTAGAAGTATCTTTTGTTATGGTGTTTGGTAATAAACTCATTCCTATTTTGAATTAAAATACTCCTATTTTACTTCCAGTTTTGAATCTTTAGCTGCATATCTAATGCTAAATAGACATTTATTTCCACTTTGTGCTTTTAAGTCATTATTATACTTTTTTTTTGGCTTGTGGCTAATGAAAAGTCCATATAGATCTTGCTTTGTATGTAATCTGTATAGGTAATTTGTGTAGGTCTTTCCTTTTATGTAATCTTTTTTCTCTCATTATTTTCAATCCATTTTCATGATTAACTTTTTGTAATTACACCATGGTGGTAAGTATTCTCAACAAGTACCCAGGAATGCAATATTTGTTTACAGCTCTATCAATCATTTGATCTTCATAATTTTCCTCTCTGTCAATAGATCAACATGGTGTTTGGGGTACTTAGGGATTATTGTAAATGTATAGCCTATGAGCAGACATTTCTGTTTTGTCTTGGATTTTCTCCCAGTGCAGTCATCATGTTAAATGCCACAAATTCTTTTAGGAAAGTTGAGGAGAAATAATTAAAGCACACACTTGCTACAGTGTTGCAGTAGCCTTCCTAAAGGGGATTCATTCCTTACATCATTCAGGGGAGTCTGCATGTATGAACTGGCTCAAGTCTAGAAATTCATTGCGGGACACTGATTTTCCATTATGGTATTTCATGTTAGATCTCTTCCACCAGAACCTAATTTAGAATCTTTTAGTATACAGATTAAGTAACATTTTACTAGGCAGTTGACAGACAATGCAATAGATGCTATCACTGAATACCACAATTTGCTCTGCTATCTAATTATTGTAATTTGCCTGCTTTGTCTCTGGTTTGTAAGTATCACCACTTGAACTTTGTGACTCCAGGGTCTCATCATCTCTGCCCAAATCCCATAAAACACTTTTCAATGCTATATCTACTACCATGCTCTTTACCTTTCATAATATAGCCACTGTAGAGTTTTCTACAAATGCTGAAGTTCTCATGTTTTATGAGTACTCACATTTACATCATTAGAGAATGGCTGAGTCTTGTCACATTTGACAAACACTCAAATTCCTAACCTACTAAGATTTTCAATAAATTCTTTTACATTATTGCCTTGTATCTTCATTTATTCAAAGCCACTCTCAGAAGTTCATCTTGATCCAGTGTTGTGGTATTTCTTCTGTCTTCTAATACTCTTAGAATACATTCTCACACATAATCCCCAGATTTTACCACTTTTCTCTAAGGTAACTACCTGTCACAAGTTGAATCTATTTGGTATTCAAGTATGGAGAGGCCAACCTCCACAACAGAGAAGGAAAGCTTGTTTTTTGTTTATTTTTGTTTGTTTGTTTTTTTGGTGAAGATTTTATTTTATGCATTTGAGAGAGAGAGAGTCAGAGAGAGACAGAGAGACAGAGCACAAGCAAGGGAAGTGGCAAAGGGAGAGGGAGAAGCAGACTGAGCTGGGAGCCCCACATGGGGCTTAATCCCAGGATCTGGAGATCATGACTTGAGCCAAAGGCAGACACTTAACCACCCAGGTGCCCCGAAAGCTTGCTTTTGTTGACAAGCGAACTCAGTGTCTTTTGAGAGTTCAAATTATTTAAAATAATTATAGTCTTAAATATGCTCATTCCAATGTTCAGTCTCTCATTTTCTCTAGCAAGTTCTGATTTTAAAATAAGAGACACCCAGGGATACTTTGAATTCAACATGTGTTGTAATTCTGCTAACTGAAAGGTCAACTTTGGGTCTGGTTTTCAGATCATTGGTTTTGTAGTTACAATAGATAACAAATCTTACCTAGTTAGTAAAGAAATTCCCTGGCCTTTGACTTGTGTATTTCAAACCTTGAGTTTGTCATTTTCTTGTGCATTCCCTAGTGCAGTTAAGACTGGGCCACCAAACTTGTGCTTGTTTTCATTATTTTCTCCATTGTATTCCAATGGGAAAGCCAGTTTGTCTCTGAAAATTCTGCTTTGAAAGGTGATACGTTAAATAATTTGTTTCATTACTAAACCTACACGCCATGACCTATCAATATGCCATTATCTATTGGCAACATAGTTACTATGCTTTCTAATCTAGCCCAATTAAGTAAATAATCTCAGATTTCTATCTTGAGGTTAAGTTTCTAGGCAACTATTTTTTTTTCTTAAGTTTTATTTATTAATTTGAGAGAGGGAGCTCCAGAGAGCGCAGGAGCAGGTGGGAGGGGCAGAGGGAGAGGGAGAAGCAGACTGCCCACTGAGTAGATAGCCTGGAATCATGACCTGAGCTGAAGGCAGACACTTAACCGACTGAGCCAGCCAGCCACTCCATCTAAGGATTTATTTCTTATACTAAACACTATATCATTTATGAATTAGTTAGGAAAACAAACACTGATGTAGAGGTTTTAAACAAAAAGAGAATTAGTACAAGGAAAGTAGAGGCTTTCACACATGTTGGAAGGTCTAGAACCAGCTTCTTAGGATCTGAAATGGGTGATAAGAGGGTCCCCAAAAGTATGGGAAGATTTAAACTCCATATCATGTTCCAAATTATTTCCTTTAATTATGGGGATCTATCTAGACCCCTGCTAGAAAGGGAATATGAGAAATGTGGTTCAGGTTTTTCTAGCTTTTATGCCGGTATGAAGTGCTTTGAGTGAATGGGAGAGCACTGAATACCAACAAACAGTAGGACACTTTCTCTAGGCTGCAGGTCCTGCTAACAGCCCACAGGGAAGCCCTTAAATTAGTTAATGTTTTCACCACCATCCTTTTCAAGTCCCTGTGTGATTCTGACTGCAGACAATTTTTCTTTCTTTGAAGACTGTATACATGCAGTCTCTCTCTTCTTTTCTCTTTCTCTTTCTCCCCTTCCTCACCCTTTTTCTTTCCCTCTGCCCTTCCTCTTTCCCTCTGCCCTATCTCTCATCTATTTATTGGTAAAAGATAAGAAAAAATTTTTAAGAATATCTTTCAAATATCGTGTCAGGTTTCAGCAGGGACAAACAGTAAATATTCCTGGCAATACTGAACAACCCCATGGACATAAGAGGCATCCCCAAAGAGGGTGCAAAAGATAGTACCCTCCCAAGACCCAGAGCCACTCCCAAAGATAATCAAAAGTAAGAAAGATTTAGTCAGTTCCCCTGAGAGCTGGCAACAGTTGGTAGGACCCTAGCTGCAAGTGGTGTGCGATCCACATTTCTGTCCAGCCACATTTTTGGGGCCCGCAATCTGACGTTTGAGCTGTCTGCATACACATGAACCTGCATGCCCCAGGCAGGCAGAAAACCAAGTCAACTTCTCAGGAAAAAAGTGAGACAAAAAAGGATGCCAATAGTTGTTCTTGGGAGAGAAATGATCAACAACTAATGGGTACTCGAAAGCAAATTCATAAGTCATTATTTGATCTAATTCTTATAAAATTTTTGTTTTGTTTTGTTTTTGTTTTGCCTACAATATGAACGATAGGGACAATTTGAAATTTTACCTTTCTCCCTTGTCCAGGCATCACAGAGAAATTTGGGAGAGCTGACTTTGATAAGAATTCTTACCCTTTGCCAGCTTCTGCCACTTTTCACAGGATTCTGTCTGTAGGCTCTGGAGTAAGCAAGGTGTCCTGGCGATCTCATCCTGGTCACCAGAAACTGTATTAGGATAGAGGAATATGTATAGAGGAAAAAAATTCTGTCTACCCTTTATAGTGAGACCTCCTTTCCTCTACGGCATCTTAGAAATGGATGAGCTTATTTTGGTTAAAATTTCTTTACTGTGGCCACTGTAACTCAAAATTATCTTTGGCAAGGTTATCCTGCTTGTTGAGCCTTAAAACCAAATTTTATTTACCTGAGCCTTCACAGCAGACCCAGTGCAGCTTAAGTCACACCCAGTCCAACACGAACTTAGGCCAGTTTCCATGTCATACGGAGTCTGACCCTCACCCCGGTCCAATTTTTATCTTGCACCCAGCCTGACCTGGCGCCCGGTCCAATTTTTATGTTGTACCCAGCCTGACCCGGCGCCCGGTCCAATTTTTATGTTGCACCCAGCCTGACCCGGCGCCCGGTCCAATTTTTATGTTGCACCCAGCCTGACCCGGCGAGTTTCTAAGTCGGACCCTGGACCCAGTCGGGTTTTTAAGCCGGACCCAGTTGGACCGGCCAGTCCAGATTCAGTCCGGAGAAAGACGTGCTCAAATAGCCAGAAAGCTCGTAATGAAAAAGCTTCAGAGGATTCTCCAAGGACTTACCCACCACCTCCTGAGGCAGCGAGAAAGCAGTGAGCTCCACACAGGGTCAGCAGGTACTCACCCATGTCTGGTTGCTTGTTGCTCCAGGGGGCTGGCGGGGTGAGAGCGATCCTCCTAGGCCCTTCCTCTTAGCGTTACTAACAGAACTGTTCAATGATAAACAGAGGCGTATTAAAATTTTAAAGAGTTTATATGAGCAAAATCAATTTGAATCGGACAGTATCCAATCTAGCAGATAAAAAAAGGAGCTCGAAGGAGCAATAGAAAAAAGACTTTTATGGGCAAAAGGGAGACGGGAAAAGGAAGTGAAGCGGAAAAGCAGGTTGGTTATGGAAGTTACTTTCCTTTAGGGAATGACAGGGGTCTATCAGGCAGATAGACCCTTAGCAAATACTGATGGTGTCATTCCTGATGACTGGCTTAGATTCCATTTCTGGGAAAGCTGAAACTGTAATTAAGTCTGTGTTTGGTGACATGGGGCTTAGCATATGGTCCATTTAGGGACCGTTGTCTTGTTTTTAACACTATCAATATGTGTTCAAGCCTTTTTAACTAGTTGTAGCTATAAGTTTTCTGTATTATCTTGGTCTGGGGCATGTAATCAAAAGTATCTCATTTATTTTCATACCAGTGAATTAAAATGCTTATTAATATGCCTACTTGTGGAAATTGTTATGAATACAGTTCCAATCGATTACACTTTGTCAGTAAATATCTAGTCTAGATCCATCATCTGGTTCTTTTTTTTTTTTTAATGTTATGTTAGTTACCATACCGTACTTCATTGGTTTTTGATGTAGTTCTCCACGCTTCATTGTTTGCCTGTAACACCCAGTGCTCATTGCAATACATGCCCGGGGCCCGCTTCATACCTTCGGAGCAACAATCATGGCAACGGGACTATCAGCTATCTCCAGGTTTAAGCATATTCTAAGTGTTTACATGTTTACACAAGGGAAGTAAAATCTGGTTGTTTTTTTTTTTTTCTACCACTGTTTTTATATCTTTCATTCCTTCCTTCAGTAATATACTTTGTGCCAGTTCGCCTGATTTTATGGAATATAAGATAAAGTGGAAATAACTCCTGACCTCAAAAGTGTTTACATGCAGTTGTATGACATGGATAAGTCAACGATTATTTTAAAACAAAATGCTAGGACAGGATCATGTACAGAGTGAAGAGAGGAAAGATTCCTGACCTAGACGATGTTGTCTGTGGAAGATGTTAGAGATGACCTTTCAGGAACTTGTATAGGAGCTGAATCTTCAAATAAAAATGGATTAGGCCAAGTGAAGAGAGAGGGTTGTGGTAAGTGCAGTGCTCGGTGGACTACTTCAAGAGAAACTACAGAATGTGGAATATAGTCGACAGCTCCAGCTGACAACTGCAGGTCCCTGTGGATCTACTACTAGAATTCCTACCAAAGTCACATTTCCCTGTGGGCCGTTGCCAGCCGGTGATTGAGCACAGCAGGTTCTTTAGTGTTGTCCCCTTTCTGCCAGATGTAAAATTCCTGAAATGAGCATGAAATGCACAAGGACTCCACAGTGATTTGCCTGAGACATTGTTACAACTTTGCTGTAGTCTAAATTACTTCCTGTCTAATCCTTCCTTTTTCTCCCTCCTTTCACAAGTATTCTGTTTATGCTGTGGTCTGGAGGCTCTTCACACTCCTCATTTTCTTCTAGTTTATTCTTTATAGGCTTTTCCACCCAAACTATTCAGCTTATTTATTTCTGTCTTGCAGACAACCCAAAATGACACAGCTGTTTCTGAGAGTGTTTGAGAAAGGGGTGTTAAGAATGGCTGAGTTATGTATGATGCACTTGGCCATGACCCAGATGAATGTGGGACATGGATAATCTCTGCCACAGGCCCAATTGCTAAAGGTTTCACCATTTGGTAACCTGTGAAAACATCTTGGTTGAAGGATACCTCCAGCATTGGAAGCATGTGGGGGACCATGCCTACCAGAAAAAATGAATGCCTAGTAGAGGGAAATTGAAGAAAAATGAGGTAGATTAGCAAATGGTTAAAGACTATGTATGATATCTGGATGGTTTTTTTTTTTTTTTTTTTTGTAGCTATTATAGTAATGTGTATCTGTCTCTCAGATATCAGCTATTCTTACTCAGATGTGAGTACAAAGTAAGCAGAATTTATTATGTCCAATAGATAGAAAATATCCTCAAGTATAAATAATTTGTATTGGAAGAATAAGAGTCAGAATACTTAATTGCCTCATGAAAACCCTTTGTGGAATTTTGTTACAATCTTTATTTATTTTCCTTCTTAGTTGTGGACTAATCAGTATGTAGGTGGTGTGTGTGTCTCTGTGTATGTATGTGTGTATGAGCATACATTCTCATGTGCATGCACATGTATATAATTTTTTTTTCCTTAAAATAACTTAGAATAAGCTCCCAAAATCTTATGTAAATGTTTGGTTACAAATCCACCATTATATATTACACATTATAAGGAAAGTTTGCTAGGTCCAGAAACAAAATCAGCTTTAACTACCCATGCCCAATGTAGTTCTTTTTTAGAACTTTCATCAGAGCATCCAGAGCACATGAGTTTCCAGCTCAAGTTTAAAACCTGTTTTTCCTCCACTTCCCTCTTAGCATGAGAGAGCAACGAAATTCTCTTATTTTTCTCTGTGAAGTCTTTTGGCTCTGCCTTCAACTTTGTGGTTCCTCAAGTGTCAGGATTACCCAGAATGTGTTAAAGGCTCAGTGTAATATGGTCTGTAACTTTCCTGTCAGAATTTGAGCAGATGTCTCAACTTCTATGATAATGCTGTGTTTTTAATGTTAGCTGCATTATCAGTTGTCTTCTGTGTAACAAACTAAGATTTAATGAATTACCAATTGCAATTGGACAATTTGGGGTCAGCTTAAGTGAGGGCTCTTTTGTTCTTGATGGACTAGGTTGGTCGGTTGGATGGGGTTGCCAGTTCACAACTGTCATGAGTAGGGCCTCTCTACATACAGTCTGTCATCCTCTAGCCTACTAACCTGGACTTGTTCACATAAATGTCATAAGGCTCCAACTGAACATGTGCAAGTTTTCTTGATATATAGGCTCAGAACTAACTCATAGTCTCTAATATCACATTCTATTTGCAAGATTCAAGGAATGCAAAAGGCAGGATTCCCTTCTTTCTTGTAGCTGAATAACATTCTGCTGTACGTATATACCACATCTTCCTTCCTTTCAACCATTCATCTGCTGATGAACACTTAGGTGTTTCCGTATCTTGGCTATTATGAATATTATCAGTGAACATGGGAGTGCAGAGATCTCTTTGAGATTCCATTTTCATTTCCTTTGGGTAAATGTCCAAAAGTGGGAATGCTGGATCATATGTTAGTTCTATTTTTAATTTTTTAGGAACCTCCATACTCTTTCATAGTGGCACCAACAGTGCATGAGAGTTCCCTTTTCTCCACATACTTGCCAACACTTGTTATCTATTGTCTTTTTGATAATAACCATTTCAACAGGTGTGAAGTAATATTATTTTTTTTTGTGGTTCTGATATGCATTTCCCTGATAATTAGTGATGCTGAGCACCTTTTCATGTCTTAATTGGCTGTTCATGTATCTTCTTTGGGAAAATGTCTATTTAGCTCTTCTGCCCATTTCTTAACGACTGAGCCACCCAGGCGCCCCCTCTTCTGCCCATTTCTTAATTGGGTGGGTTTTTTTTTTTTTTACACTATTCAGTTGTATGAGTTCTTTATATATTTTGGATATTAACCCCTTATGTGATAATGTGATATATGACTTTTAAATATTTTCCTCTATTCAGTACATTACCTTTTCATTTTGTTGATTGTTTTAATGGTTGTAAGTAATATAAGGATTAGCAGAAGAAGTGAAAGTATGTCTAAATGAGTCAAAGATAGCACTGTTGAGGGATTGACACCTAAACTGGGACTTGAAGGAGTAGAAGATGCCACTGAAAATGGGAGGGAGTGTTGGCATAATAATGAACATTAATAAATAATGAGAAGACACTTTTTTTCAAATGAGGTACTAAACCTTCTTTATATTTGTATTCTGTCTAATGTTTAGCTAGTATTTAGTCATGATAGTTTTCCTATAATTTAACATTTAAATTAAATCTGGTACAGTAATACGAAGAAGTTTGTTTTGAAAAAACAACATCCTGTATCCCTGAGGTAGACAGGGATAAAGAACAAAATTGTACAGGGGTGCCTGGGTGGCTTAGTTGATTGAGCGTCTGACTCTTGGTCTCAGCTCAGGTCTTGATCTCAGGATTGTGAGTTCAGGTCCCACATTAGGCTCCATACTGGGCATGGAGCCTACTCAAAAAAAAAAAGAGAGAGAGAACAAAATCATACAGAGAGTCGTCTGTGTAACAAATGCATGGTTATGGCAATGATTTCACATGCTTTGAGATAAAAACAGAGAAATACAAGAAAGCCATACAAATTTTTTTACTTTATCTATAAAATATCGAAGAGGTATTATCCACTTGAGGGGAGGGAAGAGTGGAAAAAGTGAGTTTTTGTGTGAGATTATCAGCCTGTGAATAGACCATATTTGATGATGAAGTTGGCACTCAACGAGATAAGAAAAATGTTGATATACCAGACTAGAGAAATCACTGCCTAGGGAGTCAGGGAAACTACATTTTAATTTATACTGTACCATTTTACCTGTGAAAGTTAGATATAAAATTTATTTAATTTATAAAACGTGTGAATTAAGACTAGAGTAAAATATCTCCAATGCAATAAAAACATAGTTGGATATTTGAGTAATCTATTTTTTTGTGGTTATTGTGTTTTATTTTTTTATTTTTTATAATAATATTTTTTTATTATATTATGTTAGTTACCATACAGTACATCCCTGGTTTTTGATGTAAAGTTCAATGATTCATTAGTTGCGTATAACACCCAGTGCACCATGCAATACGCGCCCTCCTTACTACCCATCACCAGCCTATCCCATTTCCCCACCCTCCTCCCCTCTGAAGCCCTCAGTTTGTTTCTCATAGTCCATAGTCTCTCATGCTTCATTCCCCCTTCTGATTACTCCCCCTTTCTTTATCCCTTTCTTCTCCTACCGATCTTCCTAGTTCTTATGTTCCATAGATGAGAGAAACCATATGATAATTGTCTTTCTCTGCTTGACTTATTTCACTTAGCATTATCTCCTCCAGTACTGTCCATGTTGCAGCAAATGTTGAGTACTCGTTCTTTTTGATAGCTGAGTAATATTCCATTGTATATATGTACCACAACTTCTTAATCCAGTCATCTGTTGAAGGGCATCTCGGCTCCTTCCACGATTTAGCTATTGTGGACAATGCTGCTATGAACATTGGGGTGCATATGGCCCTTCTCTTCACTACATCTGTATCTTTGGGGTAAATACCCAGTAGTGCAATGGCTGGATCATAGGGTAGCTCAATTTTTAACTTTTTAAGGGACCTCCACATTGTTTTCCAGAGTGGCTGTACCAACTTGCATTCCCACCAACAATGTAGGAGGGATCCCCTTTCTCCACATCCTTTCCAACAATTGTTGTTTCTTGCCTTGTCAATTTTTGCCATTCTAACTGGCGTAAGGTGGTATCTTAGTGTGGTTTTGATTTGAATTTCCCAGAAGGCTAATGATTTTGAACCTTTTTTCCTGTGTCTGTTAGCCATTTGTATGTCTTCATTGGAAAAGTGTCTGTCCATATCTTCTGCCCATTTTATGATTTATTTGTTTCTCGTGTATTGAGTTTGAGAAGTTCTTTGTAGACCTTGGATACCAGTCTTTATTTATAGTATCTAATGTATTGTTTCTTAAAGTATGATGTACCAAAATCCTCTGTCACGTTAGTGGGACCACAACAGCCGTAATGATTTTTTGCACATGTTTGATAACACCTGGTGTAGTGAACTTTGGGTTTGATTTCAGTAACTGTTTCAAAAATCATTTCCAACAATGGGAATGTGTACAGTTACTAACAGACTATTCTCCTTGGAATTAATTTAGAGGAATCATTTCAGTAGTCAGGATGATTATGTAATGACTGCAAACTTTTTTCAAATTATTTTTGATGTAGTTAAAAAATAATTTAATAATTAATGTAGCTACTCTGGCCTTAACGAGGTGGAGCATAACTATTACTCAAGTGTGGGCCGCACATAGGGACTTCATTTTAAAGGTATGGTATGCTAAGGGGAGAAAAGAGTAACTTTTCAGTGGAGATCCCTGACAAACACTATTTCAGTCAACTGTGAAAACAGTTATAGGAGGAGACAATGTAAAGAAAATTATTCTTTATCTCTGTGATGTTTCCCTTCTCCCCTCAAAAAAAAAAAAAGCAAAACTCCAGTTCTAATAATGCAAAAACATCAAAGAAATCCCAGTATGGGGATATTCTACTGACCAGAAGTCTCCAAAACTGTTGAGGTCATTCACCACAAATTCTGATATACTATCACAGTCTAAGGAGCCTGAAAACATAATGAGTAAACATGATATCTTGAATGGATTCAGGTACAGAAAAAGACAAAAACTAAGGAAATATTAATATAGTATGGGCTATTGTTATATCAATATCAAGTCATTAATTGTAACAACTATACCATATAAGAGGTTAAGGAGAAATGGTGCAAGTAATATAGTCATTCTCTGTACTGTCTTCACAACTTTTCTATAAATCTAAAACTATTCTAAATAATGTTTATTTTAAAAACATTTATTAAGTTAATTATGTATTTCTATAGCTGTAGCAGAAATAGGACCATAATCTGGCTAGGATATAAAATAGAATAAAGGTATTGTGATTAATTTGTTAATTTCAAACGAAGCCTAGTTACAAAGCTGTAGAATGCAAAGATCTTTAAATTCAGCAAATTTTCCTAATAAATCAAAAAATATCACATTCCATAGATAGGAATTAGGAAAGGCTGTCTTTATCGACTTTATACATATTTATAACCTAATCAGACACATCCTAGGCACTGGCATTTATAACATAAGGTACAATATATTCATATAAAAAGTTCTATTTTATTTATTACATTTTAAAATAAGATGTATTGGTGATAAAAACATATTTAGCCCTGGGTGCCTGGGTGGCTCAGTTGTGAAGCGTCTGCCTTTGGCTCAGGTCATGAAACCAGGGTCCTGGGGTTGAGTCCTGCATTGGGCTCCCTGCTCAGCCAGGAGTCTGCTTCTCCCTCTGCCCCTCCCCGCTGCTGGTGCTCTGTCTTGCGCATGTGCGCACGCGTTCTCTCTCTCCCTCGCAAAAATAAATAAATAAAATCTTTAAAAAAAACATTTAGCCTTTGGCAAAACAAGGAAACTTATAAAATATATTTCGGTTCATTATGTCTTTTTTAATAATTCATAATAGCTGTAATATCAAAACTCTGTAGCAATATTTAAACTTCACCTTTTCTAAGATTCCACTGGAAGATTAATTCTTGAGTTTTTAAGTGAAAAAAAGTGAGAAAATCAGAATGGAAAATAGGAACCATTGAAATATCCAGCTCTTACTTTTGGTCTGTGAACTATTTGTAAAGACAGAGATAGCCACACTCCAGTTGGAAACTGCCACAAAAAGAGGTAAAGTCAGCTTGTGCCTGTATATTTCCTCTGAAATAGAGCATATTCTGGAGACATTTAAACATTTCTTTAAGGGCACAATTTCTTGGACATGTTTATTACTGTGAATAAATAATACTAGGTTGTATTATCCAGCTGCATCAAACTTCAGTTTTGTGCTGACACTTCTACTACTAAGCTCAGCTAATGACCCATGCCCTGTAGTATGTAATCAACACATAGTTCAATGTTAATAAAAAATGGTTAGGGGAAAAAACATCCTTTCAGCCATTAAAACAAGTCTTCATTTTATTAAGGGACTGTTAGTGTTTGCCTAACCCTAATTTTGAAAGCTTTCTCAAATGATGAATATTGTATATATTATCAACTCTTAGAAAACGTTATAAGACTATTTTCTTATAAATTATAGCATATTTAAATCTATGTAGATTCTTTATAATAACTATTCCAAGCTTTTATACCATTTATAACAAAATGACAAAAGCATGCAGTAGAGGATAATCTGTTCTAATAAAATAAACTATGGCCATTAAAATTTTAAGTATGAGTGACAGGCAGTGCAATTTTCCATGCATGACAAGTGATTATTGTTATTAATCTGTTATATAAATATTCTTAATACTATGTAACCTTATTTTCAATATAACAAAAATCTGCTTAGTATTTGTATTGGTCAAAATTGTCTTGTTTGTCTATAATAACATAAAACTCTAAAATTTCAGTGGCTAAAAAAATTAAAGATCCATTTCTTTCAGTGCAAATTCTATTTTGGGTCAGCTGAATGCTTTGCTCCATGTCATCTTCATCCTCAGCCTCAGCTTCATAGAATCTTCACTCTCTGGGATATTGTTGTTTGGCATCTCAGAGAGAAAGAAACAATGGAGTGCCCCAGTCAACAATTTAATGCTTCAGTCCAGAATATCACTTCCACCACCAACAGGGTAGCCAGGCTACTTACATGGCCCCACCCAAATGCAGGGGAGAATGTATTGAGTTCCTCAAGATCACTACTAGCTTTGGTGATTCCCTAGAAGGATTCACAGAACTCAATGTATAGTTGTACTTCATGACTAGCATTTATTATAGAGAAAGGAAACAAAACAAAATCAACAAACAGAAAAGAAGTGCACGGGGTGAAGGTCAGAGGAAACCAGGCACAAGTACTAAGGGTCCTTTCCCACTGGGTTTACATGAGGCATGCTTAATTCTTTAATATGAGTTGTGACAACACAGGTGAAGTCTTGTCTACCAGGGAAGTTAGACATTCAGTGCCCAGAGTTTTCACTGGGGTTGATGCACATGAATATTCTCTGTCTAGAAGGTACTAAATTTCCAGACTCATAAAAGAAAAGTAGGTGTTCAGTGTAAGTGGTATTGTATACTTAAAAGTCCAGGCACAGCAAATTATCCTTATCAGTTAACTGTTGATTAGGAACACACTGAAAGCCAAATTCCCAGATGCCAGCCAAGGTTCAGCCTTGCAAGCAAGCCATTCTAAGGATAGTGGTCCCAGGCCTGCTATGTTAATTCTTTTCTGTACAGGTGGTGAGAGAGTTTAATCTCCACTGTACTCAGAATAATGAGAGAACCGAATTCAGATAAGCATTAAAAATCTCTTCTTCACTGTTACTAATTGTAACACAAGGGAGAGTTCATGTATAACTATGTGAATTTTTAGTATTAAGATTTCTCTGAATAGTGTTTTAGCAAAATATAGTAGTATTTCCAAGAAAAAGTTAAAATATTTGGCAGAGAAGCCTTTTAAAGAACAAGATTTAGCTATATTACCCAGAGTATAAGTTTACAAAAGAAATTTACTTTAGTATTTTGTGCAGTACAAGTAAACAAGGGGAAGAAGAAGGTAGAAGAGAATCTCATGTGTTAAAAAATATGTTTTGATACTTGTGTTTACACATGTACATGCATGTGAATACACACATAAAATTACTTGTATAGATAATAATTTATGAAGGACACACGAGAGTAGCAACATTTAATCAAGGAAAGAGAATTGGGGTATGTAATGATAAATTACTTGTCAATGTATGGTTTATTGATTTTTTTTATCCTCTTGATATATTACTTTTTTTAAAGATTTTATTTATTTATTCGACAGAGTGACGGTGAGAGAGGGAACACAAGTGGGGGGAGTGGGAGAGGAAGAAGAAGGCTTCCTGCTAAGCAGGGAGCCCTTTGCAGAGCTAGATCTCAGGACCCTGGGATCATGACCTGAGCCAAAGGCAGACGCTTGACTGACTGAGCCATTCAGGAGGAGCCCTATTGATATATAACTTTTAAAAATAAAATTAGTTTTCTTTCTTAAGGTTTATTTGGAAGGATAAATGTGTGAAAATGCCTTCTCTATTAAAAAAAAAAAAACTTTTTAAATACTAGCCGATATTGCTTTAAGAATAGATGGATAAAAAGAACTGATCAGCAAACCAAAAAACAAACAATATTAAATACATAACTCAGATGGGAAGAGCCAAGATATACTATATATGTGAAATATTCATTTAAATTGTGTGGTATGACCATGTTATAATGGAAGTTTCCATGTGCTTAGAATGGTTAGAAGAATATCTCTCTGTATCAACTTGTCATTTTTCAAAATTTCCTGGGCTGCAAAGAGTGCTTCCTTGCACTCTGACAAAGATATATGGGGCAAAGCCTAGATCAGTATTAGAGAAGGCATGTACTTTTCCTCTCATCTCTGCAGATAGACTCTTAGGGACTGGTATGCCCAAAGATTTCATTGAATTTGTACGTCTATGTGTACATCTCAGAGGTGAAAATAATGCCAAGTAACACAAACTGGTAATGCATATTAAAATATCATACTCCCATCCTATAAAATAAGCAGAGATTTTTAAAAAATATCAATTTTCAGTGCCAGCAGGTTGCATTGAAACAGAAACACCCTAACACATAATTAGGATAAATCAGTTCATATTTCTAGAGATTAATTTGGTGATAGACATTTGAAAACATTCATCTCAGGATTAATAGTAAAAATAAACAGATATAAATTAGGAAAAATATTTATTTTCAAGTACTTATGGGGTATTTTTTTTGGTAAACAATCTAACAAAAAAATTGAATGAAGAAGTGAGTGAAGGTATCACCATATATATGATGTGTATATGTGGCAAATAAAAATTGTGTTCTCTAGGCTACTTACTGTCATAACAAAATGACCAATATAATGTAAATTTTAAAAAACAAATACTAATTTTACGTACAATGTGTTCTCATTTAATTGCAGAAGATACGTGTACTGATATTTGTATAATAAATATTGGAAAAAATAGTTATCATGTGGAAAGTGACTTCTTTTAGGCTTTGGGATTATGAGTATTTTTTTCTCCTATGTACCTACTTTTTATGTTTTTAAAACTATTTGCAGGCATATTACTTTCAAAATTACAAGAAAAGGATGATATTTTAAGTATGGAAAAGTCAATAGAGTAATTAAAGATGAAAAGAAAATTATGACAGCACAAAATGATACCTTTTACAATTGTAAAGAATAAAGTATAGCAATAAAGTTCATGAGGATAATGATGTTTAGAGAAAATATTTAAGAAAATGTGTGCTTCATTGGCAGTATAATTTTTATACACCACAGTGTAAATGCAAGTTTTATGTAGTCTTTCTTCTAGTTTTTCTCATGTTCATTCATTTAGACCTATTGGTGACTTTGAAATATAAATGAGGGACACCTGAGTGGCTCAGCTGGTTAAGCGTTCGATTCTTGATTTTGACTCAAGTCATAGAGGTCCTGGGATAGAGTCTCCCATTGGACTCTAGCTCAGTGGGGAGTCTAAGGATTCTCTCCCTCTGCCCCTCTGCACCCCTCTCACCCCCCAGCTCACACTAGTGTGCACGCACACTCTCTCTCTAAAATAAATAAATCTTTAAAAAATATACATACATATATATAAATGAAAATTAACATTATTTTTACACTTTGACACTAAAATGCCTCCAAATAGTTATAAAAAAATAATTTTGCAGAAAGTATGCAGGTTTGATTATTCTGCATACCAAACACTAACCCCATGCAAATTAGGGCTGCTGAATTATACTAGCACACCTTCCTTTTTACAAAGACTGGAAATATTTTAGAATTTAATGGGATATTTATTGGATTCTACTTTATAATCATTATAAGAGGATAGGATGCAAACACGAAACTTCTCCCTCATATATTAGTTAATCATTGCAACCTTTTACTTTGTCTTGAGGGTCAAAATCTTTCCTTATAAAGGCTGAGGTCACTCCTAAATCTCAGCACTCATTAGTCAGCAATGGATAAAAAGTGACCACATTAAGGTAAAATATATTCAACATAACACATTTGCCTTAATCTAAGATGTCTTAACATATTCAGAAATGCTAAACTTCTTGTCTTCCTACCCTGTCCACTTGAATGTGTTCCGTGTTTAAAATGTATATTAATGTGGAATGGGAGAGAGAGAGACAGAATCTGTATCATTTCTTAATGTGTAAGAGAGGACACGCATCAGCTATAACAATTTAGAGAGGAGTAAAATCATGTTACTTTGTGTTGATAGCAGGGATATACAGTTTGACGGAAAGCTTTGTAACTACCGTGTTTAGGCTCTTCCATTAAGAAAAGAAAATGATGACACTGAACTCTGAACCTGGACCTGACATCTTCATCACTGATTTACAGTAACGTCTTTGGAGGGGAAGGTCACCGTGCTGAATAAGCAGCTGATGTGGCTCAGGGAGAAGGTCATTTGTGTATGCTGTAAATTCTCATCATTTTAGAAGCTTAGAGAATTTGGAAACCAGAACTTGACATTTTCAGAGAATTATTACAGCGCTAAAGAGTTCAAAGTGTTTATTCTTGATACTTGAGAAATAAAGTGCTCTTGCTCTGAAGTTTTCAAACAAGATTGCGGTACTAAAGTTTAATCAGCATTCAGTCAGACTGTTCATGTGGAGGCTGAGGCTAGATAGCTGAATATTAAGATTCCCTCCTTAGGCCTTTTGGAATAAAGGGAAATGAAAGTAGAATGTTAGAACCGGAAAGAACTTAAGTGTTTTCTTCCAAAGTTTTTCTCTTCAGCCTGGCAAACAGAAAGTGTTCCTTGTTCATTCCAGTATCTTCATTATACTGGCGATAGACTGCTAACTTCTCAGGAGACTCTCAGTCAAAAGTTCTGTACACACACACACACACACACACACACACACACTCACACATCAAATTAAAGTTCAAACTAGGTTTTCTTTCCAGAGTACAAGTAGTCAATTGCAGCAGCTTTTCTGACTACATATTTCAGCATAAAAATCAAAAGGTAATGAAAAGGCAAAGATAACAAAGGAAAAAGGAATATAAAAGTGATGGGAAGCACTACTTTTTTTTCCACTTTTCTGTGTTTGTCTTTATAGGTCTTCCAAGATGGAATTATTAATAACACTTTATTATTTTTTTCTGTTACTCCTTTTAATAAGTTTTTCCTAGGGTAAATTTTATAGTTTCTGGTTGACTATAGTCCATGATATTCCCCTACTGTTAGATATTTCAATATCCTGTTTCTTTCATATAACAATGAATTCTCTAGGTTATATTCTGAGTTGTACCATATCAACTCATACAGATTGAATAAACATCATTGTTTATTTAGTTTGTCACTGGGCGCACTTTCAAATGTATTTGTAAGAAAAAACGCTGGGGGGCGCCTGGGTGGCTCAGTCATTAAGCTTCTGCCCTCGGCTCAGGGCATGATCCCAGGGTCCTGGGATCGAACCCCGCGTCGGGCTCCCTGCTCTGCTGGGAACCTGCTTCTTCCTCTCCCACTCCCCCTGCTTGTGTTCCCTCTCTCGCTGGCTGTCTCTTTCTCTGTCAAATAAATAAATAAAATCTTAAAAAAAAAATTGCTGGAAGTAGAAAGTGTGATTCAAAGTGTGTAAATGTTTAAAATTTTTATAGATGTTGCCAAGTTGCATTCCAAATTGTACAAATCACATTCATTCTAACAGTGTGTGGGAGATATCCACCCCCATTTAACTATAAAATGTTCTTTTAGGAAACATTCCATTTGGTATTTGACCTTTTAGCTATTTTACTCATTTAGTATTTTACCAGTTTAACTACTCAAAATAAAATAAAACCTCATGTTTTTTCTTATATGTTTACTTTTATATGTTCACTTGTTTATTTTACTTTTAATCATTGTGTAGAATTCATTTTCATATGAAGTGTGAGTGAAGAGTCTGGTTCTATTTTTATATATTATGTTGTCTCAGCATCATTGACTAAATAATATGTATTTTCTCCAAAATTTGGTAGGCCACATTATAATATACTAAATTGCCCTATGTATTTGGATTCATTTCTGGTCTATCCTGGCTGTAAAATTTGCATACTCTTATATCAGTTCACACTTAAAATTCTGTTAGCTTCATTATGTAGTTTTTCTTTACCTTAAATGATTTTTCAGTGCCACCTAATTAAACTTAGTTTTGAGAATTTCCCAACTATTTTGCACGCTTATGTCTGTATGAATGTTGGAATCATTTGTAGTTACAAATCTGTACATATTTGGGGGACAGAATTTATGTATAAACTGATATATCAGGGGGCACCTGGGTGGGTCAGTTGGTTAAGCATCTTACATTTGATTTCAGCTCAAGGTATGATCTTAGGGTTGTGAGATTGAGCCCCACACTGGCTCCACACTCAGTGCAGAGTCTGCTTGAGATTTCTCCTCCTCCCTCTGACCCTCCTCCAGCTTGCACACTCACTTCTTCTCTGTCTCTAAAAAAAAAAAAAAAAAAAAAGTCTTTGAACTCATATATCAGAATTTTTCTCCATTAGCATAATTGATTGAATATCCAATATAAAACCTTATAAGTGAAATAAGGAGTTTATTAACTCATATGACAGGACATCCAAAGACACAGTGATATGGGTTAGCTAAGTCAGTACTTCAAGGATGGATTCTCCCTGTTTGTGCACTACAGTTCTTGCTGTTTCGACTTTTGCCATCAGGCTTGACCGTAATGGATCATCTGTAAGCACATCCAAAGGCTAAGATCAAAAGAAAAATATGTTTCTTCTTTGTATTCGGAGTCAAGAACATTTTTCTAGGACCTCTTCGCAGAACTCATCTTATTTGTGAGAATTCCATTGTTGCCTATTATAGAACTAATCACTGGCAAGTGAGTTAATAAAAATTCACCTCTCGGGATGAGGAAGATTTCAGCTTTCACTAAAGCATAGGGCATCTCAATATCTGATGAAAGAAGGGTTTTTGCTTTTGATTTCAAGACATTATTATTATTATTATTTTAAAGATTTTATTTATTTATTTGACAGAGACAGCCAGTGAGAGAGGGAACACAAGCAGGGGGAGTAGGAGAGGAAGAAGCAGGCTCCCAGTGGAGAAGCCTGATGTGGGGCTCGATCCCACAACGCCGGGATCACGCCCTGAGCCGAAGGCAGACGCTTAACGACTGTGCCACCCAGGTCCCCTTCGAGACATTATTTTTTGTGAGCAGTTTCAGATTCACCCAAAATCAGAAGAAGGTACTAAGATTTCCCATATACCTCCTGTCTCCATACATGTATAACCTCCCTATTATCTACACCCTCATAAGAGTGGTACATTTGTTATAACTAATGAACCTACATTGACATAGGTTTTTGTGTGAATCTAAGTCTTCAGCTGCTTTGGGTAAATAACAAGGAGTGAAATTGCTGGATTATACACTAAGAATGTATTTAGTTTTATAAGAAACTGCCAAATTATCTTCCAAAATGGCTGTACCATTTTGCATTCCCTCCAGCAATTAATGAGAGTTCCTGTTGTTCCATATTCTTGTTAGCATTTGGGGTTGTCAGTGTTCAGGATTTTGGCCATACCAATAGTTGTGTATTGATAGCTCATTGTCATTTATTTATTTTTAAATTTTTTATTATCATATGTTAGTTACCATACAGTGTGCTCATTGTCATTTAAATTCATATTTCCTTGATGACACATGATGTGGAACATCTTTTCATATGCTTATTTGGGTTTCTATTTTCAAAGAAGAAGAAGTAGACAGGTTCTTGGGTAGGTAAATAAGAGTCAGCCATACTTAACCTGGAGAGACTTGATCTACTTAAATTATCAAGTTTTTCTATCCCAAACCAACATATAGCGTTACACTTGTCCAAGTACTTGTATAGACTACGAGAGGTTCTTTTATTTGTTTTCTTCATATAGAAGTTGTACACTTCTTGGTGCATTTTTTCCCCCAGAGGTTTATCTTCTTAAGTTATTTTCAATGAGCTCTTTCCTTCCTTTCAATTTTCTTAACTATTAAGACAAACACTTTTTTAAAATAATCTTTCTCTCCCTTTCTCTTTCTCTGTGTGTGTATTTTATATAGATCAGACAAAAAGTTACAAAAACTTTGTCTATGTTTTTCCACTGACTAAACATGCTTTTAGTATCAACTCTAGCACGTTCTAATAAGACATTTGATACGGAGAACCTGGTTTTAGAGGTTTTAGAGGTAAGCTTGCCTATCTTTGATTTCTTTTGATTGTCTTCGAATTTACTAAGTGCTTGGTCTTGGGTAGGTTACTAAACATCTCTGTAATTGAGTTTCCTCATAAGTATGATGGGATGATAATAGTGTCTACCTCACGGGAGAGTTGGGTGGAAAGGGGATATTTGTGAAGATTAATCCTTACAAAACTAATATACAGTAAGTATCAAGTAATTTTTCTTATTACTAATAGTACTAATCCTTTTCCCACTTTCCTAATAGATCTTTTTCAGTTTTTTAGGACTCGTGGAAAGGATGAAATGCATAATCACAGTGTTTGAGACAATTTTAAGATCACATATTCCACATGATTATAATTGAATGTGGCAATTGCTAAAATGGAATATTAGCCAAGTGCTGTGGGAAGCCAAAGGAGGGGCTGGTTCACTTTTTGGAGGGGTCAGGAAACACTAGACAAAACCTGTGATATTTGTGCTACCACTTTAAAAACATAGATTTAAACAAAACAAGTCAAGTTGAAAGTTTTCTATTTTTTCCCGCTTTGGCTTAAAGCAGAAATGCAATTTTCTGAAAAATCTGAACATGATTGAGAAAAACAATCCATATTACCCACTTGATAATGGATATGAAACCCTTAAAGTTGTCTATTAAAAGATAGTATTAAAAGATATAATGGATATGCTTGAGATTTGAATGCAAGGGTATCACAAAAGTATCACAATTTCTCGTGGTTTTTAAAAAATTTTATCAAATTTTGTCAGAAAATATTTAATGTCAGCAAAAGTATTCACTAGGAGAATCTATCATTGGATGGTCTACTACAAAATACAAAAATTCCAAATATGGACACTATGGAAAAAAGACAATAATAGAAGATTCTCAAGCAAACAGGATGAGCAGGGTTAGTTTTCTAATTCTACTTCTATCCATCAAAATGTTTTGGAATGTGTCAACATAAACCCAAGGATTCTATTAATATCACTGAACAGAACACATAAAGATCACAATTTTTTAGTTTAATTTTTTAATTAAATTTAAATGGCATACATAATGTGCATGTTTCTTTAACAAAAACAGTAATAATTTTAGAATAACAACAAAAAAGAATTAAATGGAAGCATATATGCCCAGACCTTAATGATGGTAAACTCTGAGTCATGAAAACTCATATTTATCATGGGTCTTGGGAATTATCATGTTCATCTTTGTATTTTATACCTTTTTAAAATATAAAACATTTTAATGTGTATATAAAATACATTGATATGAGATATTCTTAACAATAAAACAATCTTCATAATTGTTGATTATTATAGTAAAATATTTTCTAATTGTGGTTGGCTGTTACAATTTCCTCAAGCCTTCAGCCACACACACACACAAATGTCTTTGTGCATTTCTCTAGTGTTCTGTCATGTAGAGTGTCATGGCGTAAACCTACTACTTTAACCTCCTACTTACTTGAAAACACTAAGAAACATAGTAATATTGATTTTCTGAGTATTCCATAATATACTCTTTCATAGTTATTATTTAACATACTGGTATATGCAAAGAAAGATAATACCTTAATTTTCTTTCTCATTGGCTCTCATCCATGGCCCAGTAATGTGAAAAGTTTTAGTACAGTGCAGAAAGTTCAATCTATTAAAATAACGCCAGCAGTCTGTTTAAGTTTAATGATTTAAGCAGTGGTTTGCTCATTTTTTATTTCCCCAATTTCTTTAGAAAAGGCACAGAAGAAGCAGAGGACTTTTCAACCCTTGTCATGTTAGAGATGGGGGCTGCAACCCTTTGGTGGAACCAGTAAATTCTCTTTCTTCTATATGTGACCTTCTTCTTCTTTTGAATGTCAGAAGCTGTTATTAATTCTTTTTCATTTTGCTTTCATGCTTCAATGAATTTTATCCCTTCAAAGTAAATAGAAGGTTTTGACTAACTGTGGAGAATATCAGTATATGGGAATGCACATTTTTTCCCCAAAATTTTACATATATATTGCTTTATGCATCTTTTATTGAAGTATAATTAACACACAGTGTTATATTAGTTTCAGGTGTAAGCTTTATACTTTCTAATGGAGTTTTCATCTCATTACTTAACTGGAGTCTATTATCAGTATGGAAAAATAGAGCAGTAACACAAAAGAACCGAGAAAGGGGTAAATGGATGTTATCTAGGCACTCATTATGTGGTAGCGCTACGTGTAGGGATAAAGGAAAAAAATACACGAAGGGGGCAAAATAAAAATGTGGACAAAACTTACACAAAGCCTTATAGCTACAATGATAATTTAAGAGGGGCCTCTCAGTAAATTATGTACTGATCATGGTGAGAAAATAAAGAGAAGCATTATGGAAGAAATAAATTCCATTCATTATAGATTTATAATTCAAATTTATCTTTATTCCTTTAGGGACATTAATCTGGAATTATGCAAATTTCAAAATATGTGGTGGATGTTCTACCATTTATTCATTTTATAATATTTAATGTTGAATACTAGAATGTTATGCATAAGAATCCAGGTTTTTAAAAAAATGCTCCATCTGTAGATACAAATCCCAAACAGGAACTTTAAGTCAAGACATTGTGAATGTGTTTTGGAATAAAAATTCTGACAATCAAAAAAATTAAATTGAAAACTGATTTTCTTTTTTTTCAAGCATTGACAATTTCAGTTCAAAAGTTAAGAACTGGGAAAGAGATTATATCAAACTAAGATAACATTGCTTGATATTATACTTCCAGCTGTGAAAGAAAAAAAAACCTTGACATCCCACCTCTAATTTGTGAAATCACAAGGGTATAGTTATAAGAGTAGTTGTTATATGTATTTGTCTTAAAATTTTTGAGACATTGAGAACTGTTTGGAACTAAGATACAGGTAGAACTACTCTCCCTATAGAAGAAATAAATGGAGGCATTAGATATAATATTAAAGAATATTAAATTTATAGGTTAGAATTCTGTCTTCTCACGTTTTCAACTTTATTGTTTTATATAGCATGCCTAAATTTGCTAAATAGTATGTACATATACAGGTGACCTGTCCTCTTATGCGTAGATTTTTTACAGTACAGTAAATGTGTTTTTTCTTTCTTATGATTTTCTTAACATCTTCTTTCTCTAGCATATTGTAAAATATATATTATACATATAACATATGAAATATGTGTTAATGGGCTATTTATGTCATTGTTAAAGCTTCTGGTAAACAGTAGGCTGTTAGTAAAGTTTTGGGGAGTCAAAAGTTATAAGCAGATTTCAACTGTGTAGGGGTTGCCATCCCTAAACCTCGTGTTGTTCAAGGGTCAACTGTGTTTATGTATATATACACATATATATTCATATACAATAATGGCAGCTATGCAATATATATGTGTATGTATACAAACATATATAGCATATATACATATATAGAATATGTATATAGCAATACATAGAGGTACATATATTCAAGTTTGTGTGTATGTATGCGTAGAAACATGATTGTATTCCAGAATATATATTCAGTCATTCTAGACATTCCCTTGGATAACTTTCATAAATTCCTGATTAAAAAACTTCTAAATGTTTATTTTTAAAGAGATTGGGTAGAAAGTAGTTTCCTTTAGAGGCTTCTATTTAGACCAAGTTTGTTCTACCAGGTGAGTTAGAAATGAACATTATCATTACTCATCTCCATGGATTTAAGATTTGTCTCATTGGAGCATAGTACCTTTATTTATTTATTTATTTATTTATTTATTTATGGACTGAAATTTTAATATGGACTTAGCTATTAGATGGTATTAAGGAAGAGCTGTTAAGTTTGATAAGAATGTTAGCGGAATATGGCTGAAGAATAAGTCATCATTGATGTATATTATGATGCTTACAAGTAAAATTTTTAAGAACTTTAAAAAAGATGATATAAACATCTACTTTTAAATAGCCATATTTATAAGTCATCTTCAAGTTTTCCAATAATGTTAAAGTATTTTTAGAATCTTATAATAGATTTGATTACCTCCTATTTTGATTTGTGGCATAAATACTAGTCTCGGAAGGCTAGTTATATGAAATAAAAATTGGTTCTAAAATAAATAGGAAGGATCTAGTAGCATCCATCCCTGGCAATGATAGATGTTCATCTACAAGAATACCACACACTTGTTTTCTAATAGAAGCTTAAGCTAATATCTATAATACAAATATTGTAAAATGTATATTAACATAAAGTCCTTGGAAATAAACCAGGGTTAGAAAAGTAGAGATTCAGAGTCATTATCACATCTCAGATGCTATGCAAATTTAGGAAGGCATCCTTGGGATTTAGTTTTGCATCAGTGAAATAAAAGAGCTAAAGTTTAACAGTTGGTCTCTATACATCTAGACATTGTACTTAATGTTCTTAAAATTTTGAATTATATTGTTTCATGAGTTTTAAAGTTTGGGTTTTACCGTATTAGTATTATCAATCTGTTTCCTTTCTAGACTTAAATTTTTTCTATTTGATTATTTTAAACAAATTGTTTGTCTTCACATAGTCTTAAGTTTCTTTTTCTCTAAAAAATTAGTAGAGAATATATGGAAGTGAAATTATATGTATACATTACAAATTATCTATTTATAAATGATATATTACATATTTTATATATGTATATGTTGTATGCCTGAAAATTCTGGCACAAAGGTTATTCTTTATAAATTTTAGTTTTCACCTTTCTTTACAGTTTTGAATTTCGGGTAAAAATTGACAAACAATAAGTGATCTCATCTTTCTCTCTCTTTTTTTCCCCTGTAATAATTGTTTAAAATGTAGCCTGAATGATAGTAACTATATAACCTAGTAAGATTTTTTAAAATTATGACTCAAAAATAACAATATCATAGATATATGAATGTAAAAAAATAAAACATTATGCAATTATGAAGTAATCATAATGGTTGTAATTTCTTCGCTATATCATAAAATTCTTCAGTCTTAGACATTTCATCTAAATACATGACTGTTCCCAAAGATTTAAAACATGTGTAAAGAATAACTAGAATTCTGAAACTTTAAAAAGATCCGCATTTAGTGATTTGATTATACATGTATTCATCATCATTGTCAGCATCATCAAAATCAGACCAAATGTGTGTGTATGTACATATATAGTGTTCATTGTATATAGCACGTGTATACATGTATATAGGTATATCACATGTAGGAATGCTTCTTACTTATCCTACATATGGTACTTCTTTAGTCCTCAAAGCAGCCCTATATGGTAGATAATATGGATGTTCTTTTAGAGATGAGGACACTGAAATCCCAGAGGGTTCAACATTTGCTCAAGGTAATGCAGCTATCAAATGGCAGCAGTTGATTTTGAGTCTTTACAAAAATTGTGGAAACTGCATTCTAAAAGGAAAATATTCATCATTATGAAAGTGAAATCAGTGTCACTGAATTTCTGTGTCACTACTGGTGAATCACAAGTCTATACAGATTTTGGTTTTCTAATCTATAAAATTAGAAAATTGCATTATATCATTGTAAATGCCCCCTTTTCCTATATAAGTTGATAATTTTAGTGCTTGTTAATTATTTTAAATTCTAATTAGTAAAGCCTAACCTAAAACAAGTTGGTATAGTGCTCTTTCCCCTTGTCTAAGGTTTTAGGGGGCAATAAAGTCAATAAATATACACTTAGTATCCTCAGTTATTTATGCAATCATACACTCATGCACTCATTCACTCATTTATTTAGCTTTCACTTAATTTTTAAATACTCACCCTGGTCCAGTATCTTTGTTATTCACTGAGGTATACTGACATGGCATTATCTACTTGGGATCACAATATACGTACGTAGGAGGCAAATACTAATGAAATAATCCCATCAGTAATTTCACAATTGTAAATTAAAAAAAAGTGCTATGGGGAGCACAATGCAGAATGTCAAGAAAGCATATAAAAGCAGGAAAATTAAAAATGTCTATGTACACTCAGGGATAAGTAGATGAGCTATGAAGTGCCTGCTCTAGGAGAATCATTACAATATGGTGATACACTATACAGCAGTGTACATTTTATATCTAGAAGCAACTTCTCTTTTAACCACTCATTTTGGTACCAAAGACTTAATATTAAAGTGTTTGAAACCATCATCCAGCAGGATGGGCTAAGTTATGCTGTTGTTATGAATAACCCCAAAACTTATTGATATATGACTAAATATTTATTATTCCCTCACATGGAGTGCCCATTAGGGAGTGGGTTGGGATCTGCTTATCATGGCCACTCAAAGACCCAAGCTTACACAGACTCCTTCTCGATATGTGTGTCCATGATCACCATGACAGATGAAAGAAAATGCATCAAATAATGCATTAGATCTTAAAAGCATTAGATCTTAAAAGCATTTGTCTAGACATAACCCATGCCACTTTCCTTCATCAGAGAAAGTTACTTGTTTAGAACTACCCTTAACTGAGGCACGGGTTAGGTGGATGTGTGAAATATATGAAGGGGATTAAGAGGTACAGACTTTCAGGTATAAAATAAAATAAATAAATTCAGGTATAAAAAGCAGTGATGAAAAGTACAGCATAGGGAATATAGTCCATAATATTGTAATAACATTGTGTGGTGACAGATGCTAACTCTATTTACCATGGTGAGCATTAACTAGTGTATAGAACTCAGGAATCACTTTAGATGTTGTACATCTAAAGCTAGTATAACATTGTGTGTCAACTATACTTCAATAATAAAAAAATTAAAGAGCAAGGAAGTACAATCCTACCATGTATTCAGAAGTAAAATCTGAATGTTTATGAACTTCCTGACAGTTACCATAAAATACAGCCTGTGAGGGCACTTTGAAGAGGGATCAAATAAACCTGAATGAGCCTTCAAATAACCCACTAGTGACATTAGCATGGACTCTGTTAAGGACCATGGTTGAATTTTGTTTAGAGAAGAATAGTATTTAAAGTGCCCTTTAACTACTTGATGAATAGTTTATTCATTCTTCAGTCCCAAATCATATATCACTTCTTCTGCAAAGTCTCCCTTAACTCCCCCAAGTAGCAATAATCACTCACTCTCCATGCAATCTCTCTGTGGTTTTCCTGCTTTATTATTTATCATACTTAACTGTCAGTTTATTTATCTATGTGAACATGACTTGATGACATGTTCTTTTGAGTGCAGAGACTGTACCCTATTCCTCTCTGAGTCCTCAGCGTATGTGACAATGAATAGAACATAGAAAATTTCCAGTTCAGGTTGAATTATTTACTACATCTTGCAAGCCGTGTGTTTAATAATAAAACATATATGGTTAGTTGATGAGAAAAGATCATTAAAGACTGAAGGAAGGTTGTGTCATAATAGGATCATAGCTCGTTCAGCAACTTATTACAGATGAGTTCCAAAGGATACTACTGTATCGGATGTATTAATTATATAACCAGAACCACAGTACTTTTCATTGAGGGTGGTATATTGTTTTGGAGGCAAGAGCAACTACGTAAAAATTGGGAAAACTAACTTGTGTTTTGCTGTGTAAGATTTGTTAATTAGAAGTATTTATTAGTGGGGGCACCTGGGTGGCTCATTTGTTAAGCATCTGCCTTCAGCTCAGGTCATGATCTTGGGGTCCTGGGATAAAGCCCTGCATTGAGCCCCACATTGGGCTCCCTGCTCAGTGGGGAGTCTGCTTCTCTCTCTCCCTCTGCCGCTCTCCCTGCTCATTCACTTTCACTGTCTCTCTCTCAAATAAATAAATAAAATCTTTTTTTTAAGTATTCACTATTGAAGTAACTCTTCAAAATATACTGTTTGACATCATAAAAATGAAAAAACTCTTCTTCATTACCTAAATAACTCAACTACTCCTAAGAAGGAAATAACTATGTGTATGTGTGGGTGTGTGTGGGGGGTGTGTGTGTATCCTTTATCTGCATGTAAATATACTGAAATGTATGGTTTCTCAAGGCTTATCTCTTAGATGAATTTTCTACGTCTCTTAATTAAGGTTACTTCAAATTAAAAATATGACAGTTTAGTTAACCACTGATTGTAATGTGTAAATATGTTTTAACTCAATCAGTGTTATATATGCAGAGCTGAGAAGAATAATGATGAGGAAACTTACCATAATTACTCAGTTGCATCAACAATCTTATTGAAAAGCAAGTTAATTCAATCTGAGTTATTGACTTCTGGGTTAAAGTAAAAATGAAGGGAAAAAGTAGGTTCGCCTGCTCTAAGATGGTACATGGGCAAATGTTATATCACAAAGGAGTACATACAATTTATTTTGTTTTTATAAAAAGCCACCTCCTCTTTTTCACTGTAAAGAATATGTGGCATGTCTGGCTCTATTTTAAAAGACTTCCATGTTAAAAAAAAAAAAAAGAACTGATGGAGGAAAAGTTTATTTTTAAAACACTGATAAAAAACTATTGGGTCCATTTAGAGCACTGTTAAGGTATGTAATTAGGAAGTAGATTGGTCTGAAAGAAAGTTTTCCACTCTGGACTTAGTTACATTACATCTTCACTGAAATGGATAGCACTTTAGAATATTGTTCAGGAAATAATGATTAGTTAAATGCAATTAAGTAAAACTTGAGTTTGAATCCTTTATTTTAGTGTCTTGTTAGAAAAAGCTAATATTCATTTGGCTTATTTAAAAATGAGCTAAACGCTTTATCAAGACTCACTCTCACTTTATGAAAAACTCTTGAATCTTAACTACACTAAAATAGCTACGTCACTCCTGTAGCAGTCATGAATGAAATTGTTAGTAAAGTGGGGAAGAAAACTAAACCACTTGTTTTCATGAAAAACAAATGATTCACTAGAAACTAAACTACGGTTTAATGCAGATAAAATAATTTTGTTCGGCCATGTTTGCTAAAAAAAAGAATGGTGGATAGAATGTGAAGTAAACTCATCTGCTTTGTGTAGGCACTCTTTTAGGTCCCTAAGGGAGACAGATGCCCCAGCATAAGGCTAAACCAGGGTATTAACTTTATCAAAAGCCGAGCTTTGGCTTCAAACCCCATTGTGGTTGCTTGAAATGGTGACTGTACATGAATCACAGACTAACTGGGATTGCTAATTTGTAGATGAAACTAGGGTCAGTTTGAGGAGCTGTCTTGACCCATTTCTTGTAGGTTTTCACCCCAATCTGGCCCTCAAGATCTTATAATTTTGTAGATAAAAAGATGTGAAGAACGAAGATTTCTCAAGGGAAAAAGAAAAAAAAAATCCCCTAAGCTTAGGACAAAACACTTAACATATGTAACAAGTGTCCAGAGATACCTACTTATTAAGGATTACCAGGTGTATATACACTACATCCATTCCTTTTCTGTGATGTAAAATACCACTTGGATTAAGGTAGGATATTCTAGAATCAGGTATTAGGTCACTCATTCCCAATTTAATTATTACCAAATTGTTCTTTGGTGTGAACACCATACTCTCTGGTGTTATTTTAAGCATATGGTTAAAAAGTGTTTCTCAGGATATATTCTCTATGAGGGCAAAGGCAAATAATACTTGTTATTTCTTTACATAGATTATATGTACTTTAATAAACACACATTGTGTTACACTTAGGTTTATGATCCATCTGAATTAATTTTTACATATCGTGAGGATCTATGCTTTTATTTATATTTTTCTGGTAAGGGGACCGGAGAAACCTTTATTCTAGGGTTAATTTGTCCCATTGTTGAGTATACCTTCTGAGTACAATACCCCTGGTCCTGTGAGTTAAGGGACTTTCTTACTATGGCTTTTTCAGTATGGAAGGAAACTATTCATGGCCCTGTGGAAAATCCATTGACTGTTAGTCATGTTCCCATTCACCAAACCTTGTATAGTTTCTTCATATATGTTGCTGTTCTTTACTCATCTGTGGATACAAGTTAATCTTGCAAAGACCTCCAGAACTATCTATCTTTGCAATATTCTCCTCTCTGGTATGCTGTCCTGCATACTCTAGCCACTTTGGCCTCCTGGGAACTCCAACTCAGTCTCCTCCCTTCAGGGAAACCACTTAACTCTACCTTGGTTTCATCTTGTTCTGTGCCATGAGGATACTCTACAGGCAGTATGCGGAGAACATTCTCTTCAGTACTAGTATTGTGATAAAACTTTCAAAGGAAATTCTCATATCTAATTTGCTGTTTTACTTGTAGCATTTTCTTTATAGTCTTTCCTTTTAGGTTTAAATGGCTCCTAAATTTACCATTATTCAAGGCATGGTCTTTACCTGTTTCACTTTTAAGATGATCTTTTAAGATGTTATTTATAGTTATTTTAATCTCCACTTGTTAGTTCCAATATATTTATCATCCCAGGATTTGTGTCTGTTAGCTGTTTATTTCCTGAGTTGCTGCTCTTCTGCTTCTACTTCTTTTTCTTTTTTAAAGATTTTATTTATTTATTTGACAGAGAGAGAGAGACAGCGAGAGAGGGAACATAGGCAAGAGGGGGTGGGAGAGGAAGAAGCAGGCTCCCAGCGGAGGAGCCTGATGTGGGGCTCGATCCCAGGACTCCAGGATCACGCCCTGAGCCGAAGGCAGACGCTTAATGACTAAGCCATCCAAGAGCCCCTTCTTTTTCTAATTCTAAGCAGAATTCTGATTCTGATTGTTCTGAGTTTTCTTCTTTTTTTCTTCTCTGGTGTCTGTTATAATGTTTCATGCTGACTGTGGAAACAAAAAACAAACCTGTAGAGAGTGAGATAAACAGAATTTAGGCCAAAACATTAGTATGATCTCTTGCTTTTGTTATTGTTTTGTTTTTTCTTTAAGTAAGTAATGATGGACATTGCACCAATAGATTCATTGCAACCATAAATGAACTGGTATAGCATTTTATGATTGGCATAGTAAACTTGCATTGGAATATATACTTTAAATTTAAATTACTAGGTATTAGGCTTCTTGTAGAATAGGGAGTTTTCTTGGTTTCATAATTAATAAAGGTTGAATACAAATGAAGGTTACACAAGGTCTAATGTACTATTTCTCCAACTAATTTGAAGGTTTAAACTTTTAAAAATGTTTGGAAAAGCATAATGCCTAACTACCCTCTAGAGAATAATAACTTCATGAACCAGAACTTTTAATTCAAGCATACACAATAGTCATTTGTTACATACAGTCATGAAAAACTGTGGAAATACCAGTTTATAAAGACAAGAATACATTAATTAATGGAGCCAGTTATCTGTACTAAACTTTTGGTTTTTTGAATTATCAATGCCCTCTTTTTTCTAGATAGCCCATAACAGTTATTTATAAGTGATCCAAAAGTGTTTTTCAAGACTGACTAGAAGAATAAAATTATATTTATTATATATATTATATATTATCATTTAATTCATATTATGTTAAGCAGACTTGCTTCACCTATGTTACATAAACATAAAAATAAGAGATTGTATTAAAAGAAAGAACATTATGAGAAAAAGAAGTATCAAAATCGAGAAGCAGATGATGTTTTTTTTCACTAAAAAACGAAGAAACTATTGTCATTTGAACAAACATTTAATAATTACCTACTGTGTGCAAGACACACTGTTTAGTAGGCATTTAAAGATTATAAAGATGAATAAGTCACACTTTGCTCCTAAGGGGATGAGTAACTAATTTTATTTCAATATCTTGGTGAATTATTGAATCTATCTGCAATGTTTGGTTGAAAATTTAAAACTAATTATTTTGTTTTTCTTTCATTCTTTTTTTTTTTTTTTTTTTGGTCCAACAGGCAAATTATATGTTTAGAAATATGCAGCTCTGCTTCTTCGTAACTAAATATATTTTTGTTTTGTTATCAACTGAAGGGAAGAAAATTATTTGATACATTATTAAGTTGACATTATGTGCTTCAAGGGAAAAACAACTCTTATATTTAGTGAGTCATTTTACATTCTAACTGCTATTTCTATGAAGTACTTTTATCTGCTATTTTTCTGTTTTAAAAAATCTACATAATCACAGAAAAAGCATGTTACTATCAGACTAAAATATATTTTAAATGCTCTTTTTAAACATTTGATTTCATTAAAATTATAAGTATGTAAGATCAAAATATTTTAAGGACACTTTGAATGTGTGCTTCAAATGTTGTTTAATGATGATATTTATAATGGATTGTTTATCTGTGATCATATAGCAACAATGTAGAAATTCTAATACTATCACTCAGAAATTTGATGTTTATTATGTTATTAAGTAACTACCGTATAATGTCCTAAACACAAAATTTGGGATAGTCAGTGAGTTTTCGCAAGAAGTAACTAGATGTATTTTATGCTTCTTTGAAACTACTTTGAAATTGGGGTGCCTGGGTGGCTCAGTCATTAAGCATCTTCCTTCAGGCCTGGGCGTGATCCCAGAGTCCTGGGATCGAGTCCCACATCAGGCTCCTCCGCTGGGAGCCTGCTTCTTCCTCTCCCACTCCCCCTGCTTATGTTCCTTCTCTCACTGGCTGCCTCTCTCTCTGTCAAATAAATAAATAAAATCTTAAAAAAAAAAAAGAGAGAGACTACTTTGAAATCGATATAAAATGGATAGTAGGTGATTGAAATGTTAGCCCACCTCTTCCACCAAGGATTTTAAGACTTTAGTAATAAAGTCATTATATAAATGCCATCATACATATAGATTCCTTCTACCTAACATCTATCTAGAATAATTTTAAATGAAAAAAATTATTATTAAATGTATTTTGGTTAGTTTTGGAACATCACTGAGTATGACACAATATGAAGAGAGAAAAATTCATCTTCAAAAGAATAACAAAAATAGTGACAAATGATTTTTCAACAAAAACAACGGAAGTCAGTGAATATTATTTGCTGATATATATTTTAAGATATTTTGCTTCTTTCTTCATCCATTTCCATACTCTTATCTGCCATCTAAATCTTGATGAAAAATAATATATCAGCTAAGATCTCATTGAGATGTATCATATTGTATGTCCCCACAAGTAATTCAGACTTATTACCTCTGGCCCTAAACTCAGTTACTCATTCTCCCAATGCCTTATCTAGAATTTCAGGACAGCAGCGGGCTGGTAGGGTTGCTGTTGAATTCTGAATGAATTCCAGGTCTCCATGAAGCCTGGATTTTCAAATGCTAGATGAGTTTCTTAAGCTTTTGTATCCCTCATTGTATGTGCTAATCATACCCTGCCCTTTTCTGTCACAGCACTGTTAACTCTGTGTGGGACTATAAGATTTATAAGTCTCTCTCACTACAGTAGAAACCCATAAACTCAAGTGTGATTGCTGTTGTAGCTAACATTATATCCCTAGATCTTAGCACAGTGCCTGTTACACTATTGATTGTCAAAAACCATTAAGGAAAGAATGTATTACTATTTCTTGGCTTCTGTATGTATTCTTGCAATAAACTCCTATTACCTAAATTAACCTGGGTCTGTGACTTGTGATGAGAAAAATCTAACTACTTATTACTAGTTACCTGCAGTTTCCCCCAAAATATCATTATCTCTTTCACCTCCGAGGATCTGTCCCTACCATTTCCTTTCCTTGAAAGGTTTTCCATACCTTTTTGCATTTTTCCCTGACTTGCCCATTCTCTAACCATAGTTCAGGTTGCAGATTTTCCTTGTGGCATGCTTCAGCTCTGCAAATCTAGTGTAAGTGGCTCTCTTTTCAATCTTATAAACAGGTTCATGATGACTAATATTTGCCCATCTCTCCTCTATCATAAACCATTGCCTATGGGATTGTAAATATGGTAGAAGCCATATCAGCTATATGTAGGGTATATAATTTATAGCCAATGAATATTTGTTGAGTAAAAAAGGTAAATGACAAATCATGGCTTTGATTCAAGGCATCCTTTTCGACCATTCTTTTCACTCAAAAACAAATGCCAGGTGTTTCAGAAATCATTTCTCCCTAAGAATTATTTTTAAAAATTTAATGTTACTGGGGAACCTGGATGGCACAGCAGTTAAGTGTCTGCCTTCGGCTCAGGGCATGATCCCGGTGTTCTGGGATCGAGCCCCACATCAGGCTCTTCCGCTATGAGCCTGCTTCTTCCTCTCCCACTCCCCTGCTTGTGTTCCCTCTCTCGCTGGCTGTCTCTATCTCTGTCGAATAAATAAATAAAATCTTAAAAAAAATTTAATGTTACTAATTTAACCATTAATTTAATAGATGAATTAATTCGTTTTTTAGCATTGCATTATTAGACAACTAAATATTTACACATCAAGCTCTAGAGCCTAAAAGATATTGGTATAGGTGACTCTGAGGGAAAAAAAGTTGAAGAAAAAGAATGCTTGCTAATCATGTAAGAGCTTTGACCTGGAAACAGTATTTATATGGTATAGTATCAGGAGTATATATCAGGGGCGCCTGGGTGGCACAGCGGTTAAGCGTCTGCCTTCGGCTCAGGGCATGATCCCGGCGTTATGGGATCGAGTCCCACATCAGGCTCTTCCGCTATGAGCCTGCTTCTTCCTCTCCCACTCCCCCTGCTTGTGTTCCCTCTCTCGCTGGCTGTCTCTCTCTGTCGAATAAATAAATAAAATCTTAAAAAAAAAAAGAGTATATATCAGATAGAGTGCTAACATTAGTGAGGGAATATTCAGCTCCCCTGGGAAGGGGAGTTAAACAGAGGCTTTGAAGAAGATCAATGGTAAATTTGAGAGTTAAAAATTGGTTGTTTTCCAAATAAGGGAGAGAAGGGAATTATATGCATAGCAAAGGGACTATATGCCTAAAGTAATGGACAGGAAGGAAGGAAGGAAAGAAAGAAGGAGGAGTTAAGAGGAAAGAAGGGAGGGAGCGAGGAAGGGAGGGAGAGAGAAAGGAAAGCACTGCATTTAGAAAATTATAACTCTCTCATTGTTAGAGTATAGCATGTAATGTGGAAGAAATTATTGAGTGAATATGCATCTAAGATAAGCTACTCTTGGGGTCATGTGTTATGTCATGTGAAAGCTTCTGGCTTTTCTGTGCAGGGAATAGGAAGTTTTTAGGTAAGATAATGATACGATGACTGATGCAGGAAGAGCACTCAGCATTGTCTACACTTTGTAAAGCAAAGATTAGAACAATTCTAAGGATGATGGACGAATGAGGAGCACATAAGTGTGGATAACAATGAACAGATTTCTGTTTCAGACAGCCAGCATAGTAGTGTCACTAACAGCAATAGGGCTAATAAGAGGAAATGGAATATGCTAATCTTATTTCTATGTAAAGAAATCATCTGCGAATATTAGTGAGTAAACAACTCTCATAATTTCATAATATTGCTTAATAATGTTTGTTATAGCTGGTTAGGCTCCTGTGATTTTTTTTTAACCCTCAAAGTCTACATAAAAATGGAGAGGACTTGTTAGACTCTAACAGTGCTACCACTGCTCTTCATGGGATGCAAGTAGAAGTGTACAGCTTGTCAAAGTAATTTTGCTGAAATGAGTAAGTGAGGTAAAGGAGCCACATGCACACATTGTTGGTTTTAGGTATCTGTTTTTAACTTTCCAATTTGAATTATCCTATGTGAAATACACTAAAGAGATAATTTCACAAAAATAAGGCAGTGTTTACCATAAAATAGCCCCAGAGAAAGAAGGGGAAATAGTACCTTCACAGTAATTATGGTTGGAGTTTGTTTTCCTGAAGTGGTAATGAAATAATGGGCTTTCCCTCCCTTTCTTCCTCACCCTCTCCTTTCTTTCTCCAAGAATTTATATGTATTTTTAATTGTGTTTTCATATAAAAGTTAATAAGTAAACTGATAGCTACACATGAAATTGGAAAGTGAACCAAGTTAATATTGTTGGTGAACTTTAATACCAAAAAGTTAAAGAATTTAATATCACAAGCCCTTATTCTTTAAGCACTGTTGCAAATTTTTCCTTGCATTTAGGTTGCTAAGCAACAGCCTGAAAATATTTTTTGTTATCCATAAATACAATTCTGTGTGGTCCTAAAAAGCATAGGCATTTCCCCAGTCTTTTCGTTTGTTTGTTTGAGCTCTCATATCATATTATCGAGCAGGGCTTCTTAAATGACAATGTTAAATGAAAATGCTATGTGTGATATGCAAACACTTTCATAAATATCTTGTATTTTCTTTCCAGTGAATAACTATTGTGGCAGCATAATTATAGTTAAAAGTAAAAACATGGACTATATAAGCAATTTGGGTAGAGTTTGTAAAAGAGGTTTTTTTTTTAATATATGTGAAAACAATCAGAAATATGTATTAAAACAACACAATCACATGATAAAGATAATCTAAGAACTACTGTATATTGGCCTTTAATTTATTC
This sequence comes from Ursus americanus, assembly GCF_024610735.1. Classification (NCBI taxonomy): domain Eukaryota; kingdom Metazoa; phylum Chordata; class Mammalia; order Carnivora; family Ursidae; genus Ursus; species Ursus americanus. The sequence goes on from NC_142143.1 coordinate 31,390,526, forward strand.
ACAAATTAGAAGATACTACATGGTATTAATATGCACTTACCTTGGAATATTTTATGTTTCATGATTTACTATGGCTAATACATTCCATTATATATACGTGTGTGTGTATAATATCCATGATATAATTATCACAATATCAATATGTGATTACCTGAGGGGAGGCAGAATCATTAAGGGAAAGAAGCACAAGTTCTCCTAGGAGAAATGGAAAAAGGTAATGAAGGTTGTTTATTACATGATAAGATGCGATATCACCAGATCAAAAGTTCAAGTTTACATATTATAGCAATAGGATCTGGGGAGATTATATAAAAGATAATTTGCTGTTCTGTAGATGAACTGTACTTGATACTCTGAACTTTTTCAAGGATGATAAAAGTGGTTCACATGTTTTCTTTCCTATAATTTGATATTTTGATAAGTGATACTGTAGCCTATGGGGAAATAAAAAATAATTAAATTCATTCTATTTTACCCACCTTTTGTGAAGCTCAGTCAAGAAATTCTACTTGGGGTTTTAGGTTTCTGTGTTCCTTAACTAATGTTAGATGTTTCTTCTAATTACAAATTTTGAATGTAATATGTCATTATTAATGGCATGTTTCTTGAAAGAATGGGTCCCACAGTTATGTAGAATCACAAATTCAAGTTTATCTAAGTATTGCAGTAAGTGACTTTCTAAGATTTTTCTAATGCCTGTTACTATGTTTCACAAGTGTAGTGAAAAAATACAGGTGTTCTATCACTTGCTCAGAGAAGTAATACTGGATTAAAACTGAAAGTTATATAAGCACAGTCTCTTCCCCTCTGGCTGCTTGAAGCTTGGCTGCCATCATGAATGACACAGTAACTGTCTGGACCAGGAAGTTCATGACCAACTGACTACTTCAGCGAAAACAGATAGTCGTTGATGTCCTTCATGCTGGAAAGGCAACAGTATCTAAGACAGAAATTTGGGAAAAACTAGCTAAAATGTACAAGACCATCACTTTCGTATTTGTATTCAGAACCCATTTGGTGGTGGCAAAACAACTGGCTTTGGTAGGATTTATGATTCCCTAGATTATGCAAAGAAAAATGAACCCAAACATAGACTTCTAAGACATGGCCTGTATGAGAAGAATTTTAAAAGTCTGTGCTTGTACAGGAGAGAATATGCAATGGAAAAGACAGTCTCTTCAACAAATAGTGCTGGGAAAATTGGATGGTCACATGAAGAATGAAACTGGACCACTTTCTTACACCATGCACAAAAATAAATTAAAAATAGATGAAATACCTAAATGTGAGACAGGAATCCATCAAAATCCTAGAGCAGAACACAGGCTGCAACCTCTTTGACCTTCTTACTAGATATGCCTACAGAGGCAAGGGAAACAAAAGCAAAAATGAACTATTGGGACTTCCATCAAGATAAAAGCTTCTGCACAGCAAAGGAAACAATCAACAAAACTAAAAGGCAACCTACACAATGGGAGAAGATATTTGCAAATGACATATCAGATAAAGGTCTAGTATCCCAAATCTGTAAACTTATCAAACTCAACACCCAAACAACAGAAAAATCCAGTTAAGAAATGGGCAGAAGACATGAACAGACATTTCTCCAAAGAAGACATACAAATTGCTAATAGACACGTGAAAAAATGCTCAACATCACTCATCATCAGGGAAATACACATCAAAACTACAATGAGATACCACCTCACACCACAGGAAACAGTAGCTGTTGGCAAGTATGCAGAGAGAGGGGAACCCTTTTACACTGCTGGTGGGAATGCAAGCTGGTACAGCCACTCTGGAAAACAGTATGGAGGTTCCTCAAGTTAAAAATAGAACTACCCTATGACCCAGCAATTGCACTACTAGGTATATACCCTAAAGATATACGTGTAGTGATCTGAAGGGGCACCTGCACCCTAATGGTTATAGCAGCAATGTCCACAATAGCCAACCTATGGAAAGAGCCCAGATGTCCATCAACAGATAAATGGATAAAAATGTGGTATATATGGACAATGGAATATCACTCAGCCATCAAAAAAATTAAATCTTACTATTTGCAAGGACGTGCATGGAACTAGAGGGTATTATTCTAAATAAAATAAGCCAGTCAGAGAAAGACAGTTGTCAAAGGATTTTACTCCTATGTAGAATTTAAGAAACAAAACAGAGGACCATAGAGGAGGGGTGGAAAAATAAGATGTAATTAGAGAGGAATACAAACCATAAGAGACTTTTAACCACAGGAAACAAACCAAGGGTTTTTGGAGGGGAAGGGGGTAGGGGGATGGGGTAACACTCTCCACAGTAGCCAAAATATGGAAATAGCCCAAATGTCCATCGACTAATGAATGGATAAAGAAGATGTGGTATATATATATATATATATACACCCACACACAATGGAATATTACTCAGCCATCAAAAAAAAAAAAAGAAATCTTGCCATTTGCAATTATGTGCCTGGAGCTAGAGGGTGTTATGCTAAGCAAACAAGTCAAAGAAAGACAAATATCAGGACTTCACTCACATGTGGAATTTAAGATACAAAGCAGATGAACATAGGGGAAGGGAAAGAAAAATAAAGTAAGATAAAAACAGAGAGGGAGGCAAACCATAAAAGACTCTTAACTATAGAGAGGGTTGCTGGAGGGGAGGTGGGTGGGGCAGATGGGCCAAATGGGTAATGGGCATTAAGGAGGGCACTTGTAATGAGCACCAGGTGCTTTATGCAAGTGATGAATCACTAAATTCTACCCCTGAAACTAATACTACACTATAGGTAACTAACTTGAATTTAAATAGAATCTTGAAAGAAAAAAAAAGTCTATGATTATACTACTTTAACTGAAGTGGAATATCCAGGCTATACATTGTAAGGATTAATAGTAATAGAAAATTTGTAACACAGTATAACTTTTCAGGTTTATTTTGTATTTTTTTATTTTAAAAATATGTTTTTTTTTTCCTGACCCTTTGTCTTTTGTTTTAACACAAATTGTGTATTATGTAATATAATCCCAAACCTCTCTGTCCCTACCTAAGCATTTGTTGATGGCACTCCATTAATAACAGCAAGGAGCTGTTGTACTAGGGTGAGATTGTGTTGATGTGAATTTACAATTTCCAGTCTTTGTGAAACTTTCTCTGCTTCTCTGTGCCTCCTTTTTATCATCCACAACATAGTTATAATAAAGTTATATATGTTATAAAGTTATTGTGATAATTACAGGACATGATGCTTTATGCAAAAGGACATAGAACCATAACAATTGTATTAATAAATCTCAGTTATTTTTTCATTATTACCCACAATAATAGTCATTGTTAATTATGTTTACTTATTTGGGATCCCAACTTTGAAACAATAAAAGAACCTATACAAATTAGGATAAATGTACAGTATTGGAACAAAACATTAGATAGCAAAGATTTCAGTATTTCACCTAACAGGGAATCTATATATAGGTATTTTCAGTTTTGATGCAATAATTCAGTGGTTAATAGTAAGGCTCTTACTAAATCCTTCTAATAAATTATGTTGGCTTTTGTCTTTATGTTTGTAACCTCATGGCCTGAAGATGGTTTCCAAAGCTATATTACGTTTAAGGCAAGAAGAAGAAAAGGCAGAGTATTTTAGAATTGTGTCTTGTCTTTTTTTTTTTCTTAAAATCAAGAATTAGATTTCTGAAAATTCTAGTCATCAGACTTCTTAAGAATCATTGATGAGACTCAGGTCACACTTTCCTAACCAATACTAGTAGAGGATATAGAATTATCATACTTGATTTAGACAAATAATAACCCATCCCCGGGGTTAGTGAAGAGGCTTGTGTTAATGTAGCATATTGTGGCTCAACAAAATTTGGTTTTAATGCACCAGGAAAACAAATTGTTAGCAAATAAACAGTATCTGACACCAGCAATGTATAATTGGCTGCTTTGATTTAATTGGCACTTGTTGGATAGGGAGTAGGGAGAGGAGCAGTTAGCATCATTTTTGCAATGAACAGATTGTATAGGAGAGTTGAATGCTAATTATTTGATACATGTAGTATTGACAGTATTTCTGTGTAGCTTTCATTTTTAAATTAAGATTATATACTTTTAGGTGATGGGGATTAATGGGGATTGCATTTTTTGTGATGAGCACCAGGTGTTGTAATGTTGAATCACTAAATTGTACTACTGAAACTAATATTACACTGTATGTTAACTAACTGGAATTTAAATAAAAACTTAAAAAAATTAAATGCTTTCATGTCTAATTAATACCATAGTAATTGTAATCAATGTGGAAATATTTCTAAGAGCTAATTGCCATTTTAAGTGGAGAAACAGCTAGAGAGTTTATAATAAAATGGTGACGTAAACATCCAGAAAAAATTAAAAATGTTTAGATTACTGTATATGTTTAATATGGAGAAAAAGATTAATCATTTAGAGTTAAAAATGCAAATATCCAAGAAAACAATGTTTATGATGCTAACTTCTATATGTATGTTACTAGATAAAAGCTTATCGAGCTTCTGCTTATAGGTCAAATTCATTACAGGTAGTAAAAGTACACCCAAGCCCTCGAATAAATGCATGTGATTATGTTTAAAATATCCAAAGATGTTGAATAGATTAAATATATTAACATATAATACTATACAGAAGCACAGAGGGGCATGGCCAAATGCAAGCTATTCCACTTGCTTAGATAAATAGAATTCTTAATGCAGTAGAACCACAGATGATTGCAAGAGTAAATTTTACATTTCTGCCTAGATATTAAAAAGTTTGCATGAAATGAAGTTTCTTTCCTGATTCATATCAATTTGTAAAGGTAGGCAATTCAGTTTGCTACACGAAATATTTCCTTATGAAGCATAGCAAAATCCAATTTACCAGTAAAATCCATTTAAATTAAAATCAAAGACTAATCTTCATATAATCCTTTACTTGTACCATAATGATGAAAAATGAACAGATACCTATAGTGAATACTTACTTATCCTGATTATTATTTTTATTTGATAGAAATTACCTTCTGCAGGGAAGAAAAGTATATGGAAAGGTCACATTACTTAATTTTTGCAACAAGTAAACTTATTAAAGCTATAGTAGAGAAATAAAAGATTAGTCACATTTTTCAGTCTTAGAGAATGGAACTGCATAATGATGTTCTTTAAGGCGAAGTCTGAAATATATAAAACCTTATGAATTCCAACAAAATTCTTCTAAACAACTATTGAAAATTGCTAAAGTGCCACCTTTATGATGATCTTATAAAATTTGATATATAATGAAAATTGGCAAGATCTTTCTAAAATATATACTGAAATGCAAATGGCCAAAAATAGTTAAGGAAATGTTGAAGAAGTACAAAGATGAAATTACACCATTCGATATAAAATTCCATTATAAAGTTATGGCATTTGATGGTTTTGAGTAGGAAATGAACTTCTATATAACTGTAAAGAAATCATTCTGCTCCTAGTTAAGAACAAATGGAAGAAGGCTGGGGCATATTCTAGGAGATCAGTTAGGAGGTATTAGGATAATCCAAGAAGATGCTGATTTCTAGCATGGTACTATCAGTCGCGTTGATTTAAAAACTGCTTATATTCTGACTATATTTGAAGTTACAAGCAATAAAATTTACAGATACATTGAATGTACACTATAATAAAAGTGAAAAATAAAGAATATCCTCAAGTATTTTAGCCTGAACAACAGGGAGTATATGCGAAAGAGCATTTTGGGCTGGGTAAGTGGATTAAAGTTGTCTAGTAGTGGAGATAGTGATGTTCCAAATGAGAGGTCTAGGTAGGATATATAAATTGTGTAGTCATCAGTGTATACATAACTATTCTCAAATTACTTCATTTTTTGAAATATCGGATTCTGATTTTTTTTTATTCTGCATAGGTATCTGAGATCAGTATGTACTCATAGATATCTATTTTATGCATTGGGTTTTAATCCAATCCTGCTTCATTTATTTTATTATTTAAATGCTTTCAGCTTTATCATTGGCATTTCTTCCAGTTGACTCCCGTGCTCCTTTGATATAACCCCATCTTGGTGTTTTTTTTTTTTTCTTTTCTTCTCCTCTCCTGTTATTTTCCATTTTCCCTCTGTGGGCACTTACTTACTTTCTAGCACTATAGAATGCTCTATTCTCATTTTGTGCATTTTCTTCCTTAGTACTAGAATCAGCCATTTTCTCAAAAATCCCTGGTTTATTTTATTAGAAAATTCTATTAGGAACCAATATAAGGGTACTAGGCGTGTTCCTTGTTACTGAGGTACTGCTAGATGATTTCAGCTGAAAGAGGAAGAACACAGACGGATGTATACTAACCTGTAGAAGCATGTGCATGCACACACATCCACACACACGTTAACATTTGTATCTATCTAGTGCTAAACATGACTTCATTCTAATGTTACCAGTTCTAATGTTATCTCATGGATAATTCTAGCCTTCCACTCTTGTTTATCTGCAAACTCCTCCTCCAAAAATAAGAAACTTGGCTCACGTCATCACCATTTGTGTACTTAATTGTTTAATTCTAATATGTATATTAGTTCTGAGTTGCTACCCAAGACCCTTCTGTGGAACAGATTTGTCAACCAGAATATGGTGTTTATGTATAGGTTTTGTTGTTATTTGTTTTGTTTTGTTTTTTGCCAAAAAAAAAAGTTAAATAGGTTTTGAAAAATGCGTAATGTTATGTATCTATAATAGTATTCATAATAGTTTCAATACCCTAAAAATCCTTGGTATGTCACCTACTCATCATTCTCTTCTACCCACAACCCTGGTAACCACTGATATTTTTACCATTTCTATAGTTTTGCCTTTTCCTGGATGTCATATAATTGGAATCGTACAGTATTTAGTATTTTCACACTTTTTTTTCACTTCAGAATATACATTTAATATTCATGCCTGTCATTATGTGACTTGATGGGTTATCTCTTTATCGCTGAATAATATTCCATTGTATAGATGTACCACAGTTTATTCACCTATTGAAGGGCATGTTGGTTGCTTCCAGTTTTGGAAATTATGAATAAAGTTATTATAAACATTTCTGCACAGATTTTTGTGTGGACATTAAGGTTTCCAAAATAAATGGATAAATACCTAGGAGTGTGATTGCTAGATCATATGGCAAAACTATGTTTACCTTTGTATGAAGCTACCACAAGGTCTTCCAAAGTGTCCGTATCTTTTTTGCACTTACGCCAGCAATGAATGACAGTTTCTGTTGTTCTGTGTTCTTGCTATCAATTGGTGTTATCAGAGTTGTGTTTTTTTTTTAATCTTAGCCTTTTTAATAGGCATGTAGTGGTATTTTATTGTTTTTACTTTAAATTCCCCAATGAAAAATGATGTTGACTACTATTTGAAATTTATTTGACATCTGTACATTTTCTTTGGTGAGGTGTCTGTTCTAACATTTTTTCCATTATAATGGGTTGTTTGTTTTATTTTTTACTTTTGAGACTTTTTTGTACATTTTGGAGATAAGTCCTTTATCAAATATGTGTTTTAAAAATATTATCTCTCAGTCTGTGGCTTGTGATTTTCATTCTCTTAACTGTCTTTCACAGAGAAGAAGTCAAAATATAGGAATCCAAAAACCTTCTTTCATTTTGTCTAGGCCCTGTCCCTTTCTGGCAGTGTTTCTGATGATACAATGTTTCCAGAACACCCTATCTGTCTCCCATGTAAGTCATAAAAGCCACAGCATTATATAAAAGTTTTCTATATATCCTTCCTGGATAAAGTCATCTGTAATCCTGGCTTCTACTGAGATGATTGGCTAGATCCGTGCATCACACACCTCATCTTTTCAGTAAAAGATTTTCGAGCCACACCCTCAGCCCTCTCTCCAGAGCATGGTTTTCCAAGGTTGAATTTCCTAAATTAAGCTTCCTTTGCAATCTTGTTAGACTAAGAATTTCCCAGATCATCAAATGTTTGTTTCTTTTTGCTTAGCGATTTATCTTTCCTCTCACATTTTACTATGAGCAGCAAGGAGAAACCAGGCTGCCACTTTAACATTTTGCCTGGCAATCTCCACAGGTAATTGCATCTATTTATTACAAATTCTGCTTTCCACTCAACAGTAGAATAAATTCAGCCAGGCTTAATGCCACTTTCTAACAAGGCCTGCTGCCATTCCTCCTGTCTCCAGTGACATGTTCCTCACTTCCTTCTGAACTCTTTACCAGTCACCTTTAACAGTCATGTTTCTACCCATCACCTCTTCAGGACAGTTGAGGCTTTTTCTCTCATGTCCATCTAAATTCTTCTAGCCTCTATGCATTGTCCAATTCCAAAGCCATATCCAAATTTGAAGGTATTTGCTACAGTAGCACTCTACTTTTTAGTACCAGAATATGTATTAATTTCCTAGGACAACCATAACAAATTATCACAAACTTGGTGGCTTAAAACAACAGAAATTTATTCTCTCATAGTTTTGGAAGCCAAAAATCCAAAATCAAAGTGTCAGCAGGGCTGATTCCTTCCGGGTACTTGGAGCAACAATCTGCCCAATGCCTCTGTCCTGGAATGTAGTAGCAGCCAGCAAGTTGTGGTTTTCTCTGTCTTGTAGACGCATGGGTCCCACACTGAATCCAGGGTGATCTCATCTGAGCATTCTTAATAACATAAACAAAGACTCTGTTTTTAAATAAGGTCAAATTCACGTGTACTGGAGGTTAGGATTTGGACACACCCTTTTGGGGGAGACTATTCAATTCACTGCACAAACCAATATAATTTTCTTTCTTGACTGAAGAGCTTTTTAAAACATTTCTACAGAGCGTGTCTTATGGTAATAAGTTCCCTCATTTTTTGTTTGTCTGAAAGAGTATTTCTCCTGGTTTTTTTTGTTGTTGTTGTTTGTTTTGTTTTTTGGTATTTTTGAAAGTATATTTTGCCTGGTTAAGAAATTCTAGGTTAGTGAGGGCTTTGTTTTGTTTTGTTTTTAATTTTAACACTTTAAATATTTTACTTCACACTCTTTGCGTTTACATAATTTCTGCCAACAAGTTTTTTCAGATTCTTATCCTTGTTCCCTCTGAATTATTTCAAGATTATCCCATTGTCTTTGGCTTCTGTAGTTTTTATATGATATGGCTTGGTGCAGACTTTTTCTTTTTTTTTTTTTAAAGATTTTATTTATTTAACAGAGAGTGAGACAGCGAGAGAGGTAACACAAGCAGGAGGAGTGGGAGAGGGAGAAGCAGGCTTCCCTCTGAGGGAGCTGGATGCAGGGTTCGATCCCAGGACCCTGGGATCATGACCTGAG